>NW_024412376.1:149597885-149657687 GCF_014898765.1 Herpailurus yagouaroundi | reverse complement strand
AGAAAGAAAGAAAGAAAGAAAGAAAGAAAGAAAGAAAGAAAGAAAGAAAGGGAAAGAAAAAGATGGTCCTTACAAAATTGTTTTACATTACAGGTAATTCATTTTATAAAACTCACAATAAAAGTTTTCATTGCTAAAAGAATAGGCATGTAATCATAGGGACAAATTAACCTTGTTAAAAACGTGAAGTCTAGGGTAGGGAACAGTAGAAGAACAATTTGGCTCTCTGTTTAACAACATGAGCTTTAAAGTTCATCTTTTTATCTGCTTTGTGTGTTGATCTCATTCAGAGGTGAGCCATCTGCTGGGCTGTGTCTCCACGATATCGCATACAGACAGGGGGACATGGACAAATAGACACAACATATGTGTAAGGTTACTATACAAGCACACACCGTGGCTACACAAATAGCCAGTTTGTCCAATCCAGCACCCCGAATCTTGATTACTTTAACCAACACTAATATCCTTCAAGTAAATCTAAGAGGCCATGAGCCACTTTTTCCTGATTCCTCTCTAGGTTTACCTCCTTGTGAATGTGGGTCTCCACTTTTCTGGCCCCAAAGAAATCTGGGCAGAGTCATTTTTAGTTAAATTATCCACTTAAATGAATCCAGAAGATGGGGGAAACCTAAGCTATGCCCATAAAATGGCTCACCCACATCTGAGAACACCTAGAGTATCCGGCATGAAATAATTGGTCTCTACTCAAAAAAACACAAAATGGTACATTCTGCAATCATTGTGCCTAATTAAACATATAGATTCTCACTTTCCAAGTTGCAAATGGCTAAGGACTGGATCGACTTCCATGAAAAACAGCCGCCGACCTCGTCTCCTGTAACTACAACTTACATTAGCAAAAGCAGGCACCAGGAGAGTTAGTGATGGTGAAAGATGGTCCTGTAACCAGCACCTGCAAGCGACTTGCTTTTTACTAGTGGGGGGTGATGCCAGTTAGACATCACCGTGTGGGTCAGGACTCCTGAGCCCTATTTTTCCAGCGGTCAGCATAATGGCAGGGAGGAAATACGGTGATAAACCAGATGTTCCCAAGATAAGGCAGATGTTATCAAGGCAAGAAGTCTAAAATAGTCTCTAACTGAGGTGGGTAGATGACCACACACACACACACACACACGCACACACACACAAAACAACAACACTCTTTAGTCTCCCTCAAGATAAGCCGACAGTAGAGGTTGAAAACAAAGCAGCACACAGGCTGGGTCAGATTGTTGCTTCCTGATTTGTGACTCTCCAAGATGAACATCTAACTGATTTATACCCAGAATTTGGAGTTTTGTGGTAGATTACAAAGGCAAAGATAAGTACAACATAAATTTTTAAAATACTCCATAAGTCTCCATGAGTTTCAACATTTTTCAATGTTCTTATGTTAGAGCCAATTATCTCCCCACTTAAACGGCTATTATTTTCTTCCTTGAAGTTGATGTTCTCCGTTAAGTGTCATTGCCAAGTGTGGCAAAAATCTGGTTGGGGGCTGTAAATTTCATTCAAATGACAAACATTTATTGATTGCAAATGGGAAATCCCAGAAATCTCAAAGAAGTGATTATTGTAAACTAATTCAGAGTCTCCAAATAACAAAGGGAAATTTATTCTCCTGATGATTAAATTAAGGTGAGGGTGCTCTGACGCATATTTTTTCATATTTTTTCTCTGTCGTTGTGTTAAAATTCCAAGAGGTTTGCCATTCATAGAAAAGTCTGTCTGACCACAGGCACAGTCAGGAGCAGGAATTCATTACCATGGAAGGCTGCAGAATTTCCTCCAAGGAGACAAGTGAAAAAAAGCAGACACCACATAAATTTGTGGATTGGGTTAAATATGTTCTGCCCCTGAGGCAGCAGAGAGATGGGGAACCCCTTTGTAAGATGACTCACAAGTCCGAAGAAGATACTTCGGCTCCTAAAGGTGAGTAGAAACGTAACCAGGAAGCTCTCCGTGGAGTTCCGGTTCCCTTTGGAGTATTCTTGAGTTAGCATTCTTTGCCACTTCCCTCTCTAACCTAACTCATATTCATCAGGGCTGATGGAATTTTCCTTCAAGGTGCTTCAAGTCTTTGTTCCCTGGACACCATCCCCTCTGCTGTCACCTTGTCCCTTCACTGCACCTGCATTGCATGGTGTTGGAAATGCAGCAAGCCCTGCTGTCCAATTTCTTCTACTTTCTGCTCGTCCACAGCTCTTACGATTATCAGAATGAACACCCTTAAATCCCATCTCCATTATAGGGCTCTCCTGCTAGAAATCTTCACTGGCACCCCAATCCCTACCATGTAAACTCTAAACATTCCCAACCAGGGTCCCATGGACGGCCATAATTTTGTACCCACCCTAAATCCAAACCTACTCCTACTCCTACGTTCCTATCAGTATATATTTTACTTTGGGGGTATCAAACTCCTCACTGTCATACCCCCTATACGAAAACACTTCACTCTTATTCTCTCATTAGCCATGGTGAAGTTATTCTTTCTGCTTCCCTCCTCAGCTAGGATACACACACACACACACACACACACACACACACACACACACGTATTATGCACACACACATATATAGAATATATAATATGATATTAATATGTAACCCTATGTATTTAAATATACATGTACACATATACATGAATATACAGTCTTATGTTATGTAATTGCTAAACTATAAACATATACATATATACATACATATGTGTATGCAGTCTTTCATTGTTTGCTAATTGCTCCGCATTTCTTCACTTGACATCCCAAATCAGGCTTGAGGTCCTTTAGGAAACAGATCCTTTCTGCTTTGTATGTAATCTTCACATGCCCTAAGGCAGTTCACGCCATCAATAAATGTATGATGGTCCGTTCATTCATTATGTTGTAAATATTTTCAGTACTTACTTTCTGATGTTTTCTAACAAAACATCTAGAAAAACTTCAGGGAACAAGACAAGCAAGTCCCCTGCTTCTAAAATGCTCACGATCACTTGAAGAGCCAAATTTTGATTGCTTTTTTTTTTTTTTAACTCTTTGGTAAGTACATAGTATATGCCCATTTTAGAGAAAAAAAGAATACAATTGAAAGTCACAAGAAGAAATATAAAATCATTTACATCCTCACCAGAATAATTAAGCATCCTCCAAAGCCTCCAATCATAATTCCCTTGTTAGCATGATAGGATATCTTAGGAACAGATAGCAGGAAACTACCCCCAGTTTGACTCCCACAAAAGTTCAGTGTCAGACCTTACGTGGAGTCCCTGTAATCACCTGACATGAATGCTGGGTGCAGCTGTGAGCCCTTCTCTGCCCATTCGCAAAGGCAGGCCTCAGAACATATTATGAGTAATGACCTAGAGACAACTACATTCTCCCTTGCCGTGTTGTAAAGAACTCCAAGTAGCTGCATTCAGAAGTAAGAGACTAATGAATGAAAGATGCTCATTCAGTTGTATCAAGGAGGCACTGAAAGCAGATATTCAAATAAAGCAGGGACAAGGTGGCCCACGGTGACCCAGAAGGGCCAATGCGCTGTTTAAACTAATCCCGTGCCACCCATTCTTCCACCATGCCATGCTGTAAAAGTACTCCTTTATTCGCCTCCTTCAAACAATGCACAAAGGCAAGAGAGGGAAGGAAGTTATGTTGCAATGTTCTGAAACATAAATCTTGCTACCAACCGGTCCAGAGACAGCATCCTGTTTTCCTGACACATGGATTAGATTCACAGGAGGCCGCACCTACAAACGCCTGTGTCCTGTTTTCTTCTAAGTGGCCTCTGAATAATACCTGGTCACCTGCATTTACACCTCCGACAGAGGTTGTGCAAGCAGAGACGGCTGTTTGTGTGTCCAATTTCTCAATCGACATGGACAACTGCGCGCCCCCCCCCCCCCCCCGCGCGGGCTCTCACGGAGGAATTCACTCCTCCCCAAACCGTGACATTCAATGCCATTCTTCTTTTCGTCTAAAGTCCGATAAAAATTAAACTTAGATCCGAACGCACGGAAGAGGCCAAAGGAAGGAATTTCTACGCACTCGTGGGGTTTTAACATTCTGCTACACGATCTGCAAGCCACCCGGATCCCATCCGTATGGCTAAACACCCCTCGCTTTCTGCTTTGATTAGAATTCAGAAACCCTGTGGTCAGTTTCCACGTGCTGCTTGAGCCAGGGAAAGTGTTTCACTCCTGGTGCCTTATTTTATTCTGGGAATCTGAGGTAGATAATGCTTCGTATTGGTACATCAGAGGTGGCGGAAACCGTGACTGTTTGGCTTGCTCAAGTACAAGGACCTCACAAATGTGATGAGGCAGGGCTTTGAGAACTGGAAGAAAGTGAGCCCGGGGTAAAGTCCGCGGGGAGAGGCTTAAAGGCACAGGCTCCGGGAAGGGCTTCGGGGAGCCGCAGGAAGCTACACAAAGCCGTGGCCGTTCAAGGGTTACCGTGTTGTGCGTGGACCAACCGCCCAGGGGAAGAGACAATTTTCGAATTCCACCTGTGCTCCGCACACACTTTTTTTTTCCCCCCTGTTATAGAAAAGATGTCTGAGTTTAACGCTAGAGGGCAAAGAGTAGAGGCATGCTGGCTGTATGCAAATGCTCAGGAAGCCGTGGCCCTGGGCATCTCCACAGTTTTTACATAGTTTTTTTGAATGTTTATTTTAGTTTTGAGAGAGAGAGATGGGGGGGGAGAGCACGCGTGAGGGAGGTGCAGAGAGGGAGAGGGAGACCCAAAATCTGAAGCAAGCTCCAGGCCCTGCACTGTCAGCACAGAACCCGACGCAGGGCTCGAACCCATAAACCGCGAGGTGGTGACCTGAGCTGAAGTTGGACACTTAACGGACTGAGCCACCCTGGCGCCCCAGCTTCTGATCCTTCATATCCTGTGTCTTAACTGTGTAGTCTCTCTGTAACCTGACCAGTTCATCTTTAGTGTTTTACAAAAGGGAATTTCAGTGACTTTTTTTTTTTTTTTAGGGTTTCTCAACCTCAGCACTATTATCCTCTGGGGCCAAACAGCTCCTTGTTGTGGGAAGCTGTCCTGTGTGTGGTCTCTACCCACGAAACGCCAGGAGCGTCCTCCTGCCTTCGGTCCTAAAAAAAAAAAAAATCAAACACATCTCCAGACACTGCTAAACGTCCCTTGGGGGGCAAAATTGCTTTCGGTTGAGAGTCACTGGTTTAAAATGAGCTAATGAGAAATTAAATTAAATGAACCCTGTGTTTTAGAGCATTGAAAACAATTCTATCAGTGGTAGAAAGTTATACACAGAACCAAAAGAGGTGTCTTCGTGTAGATTAAAGCACCTATATATAACCAGTTGCTGAACCAAGTCTCCTCAAGGTACCGATGAGAAATGCCTCGTGCAGGTGCCACAACATGAAATATGGGGACACAAGGTCATGGGGAAGGGATTTTTTTTGAAACTAGCTCACCGGGGAGGCACTGACTCCCACGCCATGCCCCCCACCCCCACCTTTTAGTTATTCCCTGGCCATCACCTACAAAATGCATGGCAATCACCCAAAATGGAATACCGATTTTTAGATAAGAGGTCTACAGAGATGGACATTTTTTAAAGTACTGTTTATTTAATGCAGCATGACTTAAAACGGGCCTGTCGCCTGACAAGTGTACTGAATGAGGAATGTTCAATTTACCAGTTCTAACTAGCCAAGTCCTCACATGAACTTTCAAAGACCCGGCTGAGAAGCCTGGGAAATAGAACTAACCGCAGACCTTCAGTGCCTCTTCTCCCCAGCCCGGACTCCCCCATCTTAAGTCCTCATCCAAGACTCTGCTCAGACATATTAGAAACTCTTAGCCATGGACGGAACCTACAGCCGCCTTGGCTCCCCAACTATTCCTGCTCCCGTGTCAACCAACACTAAAAGGAACGAGTCTGTTCTATTTTTAAATATATTCAGCAAAGCAGCAGCTTGATATGTCTTTGTGAAGGATGGTTGTCACCCCACCTCACTGGTACTCTATTTTTATCACTGATATGGCCTTGGACATCAGATCAATTTGGGGTTCAGATCCCTGGTCTTTATTTGTCAACTGTGTGATTTGGGGAAAATCACTTCACCTCTCTGAGACTCGGAGTCTGAGACTCACTTCACCTCTCTGAGACTCGACGGAAAATGGGAACGGTACTCATGGTACCCCAAAAATACGTTGTTTTAGGGATATGCGAGATGACACATACATAGCACAGGTGTCTCAAAAGCTTGGCCATTGCTGTTATCACTATTACTGTTATTAACATTACTATAGTCACCGGTCATTTATCAGTCGACCCACATTTATTCAACACCTTCTGTGTGCTGGGGTGCTGGAAAAAAAAAAAACTCAGTAAATATTGTAAAATTGGTTTTCTTAATGACTCAATAAACATTTATTCGGTGCTTTTTATGCGCTGGGTGCTGGAAAAACTCAATAAATATTGTAAAATTGGCTTTCTTAATGACTTGAGATCTCAACCAAATACACTGAAGTTTAAGGAATGGTTCTGCTGGTGGGATACAAAAGACATTTAAAGTGCTTCGCATGGGGCCTGGCACATATCAGGGAGAAGATGTTAGACAATGATGGGGGTGCTGGTAGTGGTGATATTGAAAACTAGTTGACTCAACAATCTTTATTCAGTTCATTTGCCAGACTGCTCAATGTTTGTCCCTCTAAGAAACCATTTCTTCTTAAGTAAATGAGTGCTGATCTTGTAAGAAAGAACTTCTTTTTTCAAAGTAACACTTTAATAGGAGTAGATTAACATTCCTTATTATAGGGTAGGCTTATAATAAGAGTCTGGAGCCTAGGAGGTAATTTTCTCTATGGAAAGGTAAGCGAATTTTTACTAATTTGTAAGTAAATATTAGAATAGCTGGGCTTAGACATTTCTATACTGTAGAGAAATCAGAGGTCTGATCAAAAAAATGACAATAATAATAACTACCCACTAACTTTGTGAGACAAATAAAGGTAGACGTCTAATCTCCTGGATAAAAAAAAAAAATGCATTCTTTTACATTTCGCATTAATTTACATTAGGCACTTTTCTGTGGGAAATAGACAGGAACAAACAGGTTTAGACTCTTGTTCTTCTTTGTCCGTAAAGCTTTTGCAACCCCTTAGTATTTCGACACAGAGTAATGCGCTCTGTTAGGGGCCCTTAGCCCCCCCAGATCTCAAAACAACAACAACGAGTCCACTCATTTGCCAAACACTGTTCTTCCACGAAAGAGGAAGGGCCTACCTGTGATAAGAAGTCTTTTGATGACAGCAAAGTGAGAAGCCGATATGCTTTCAGGCCAATAATGATATGATGGCCCAAGCCACGTTCAATGAGAAATTAATTTTCGCCAAGGGATGATGCCCTTACCTCAAATATGTTTGAAGGCTCATTGTTGTACTGATTGGATATTATTTCTGATTGGTCACTGCACCACTTGAGTCCACCCAGAAAGCTGTCTGTATCCAAGTCGTTCACGTCTAGTTCAGAAAGGTCAAGTTCAGGAAGATCTGGGCAAAGAGGCTGGTCTTCACCAACCAGAGCAGCACACTGCAGGAGGCAGGGGGGAAAAAAAGCTTTCATTAACTGCAGGAATTTATTAAACTGCAATAGCATGTGATAGGAATTAAGCCTGGTTAATTCAACCACACCACCAAAGCTGGTTTCCAGGGTTTTAGCCACCAGGGAAAAAACATCCTAAATTCTTTTCCTGACTTTGCTCTCAATGGATACTTTGCCTGATCCATTCCATCCAAGATTCTACCTCCAAATTCATGGTAAATGCCATGTTTCCATGAAGCCCTCTCTGATTCTTCCAGTTAGAAATCAACTTAAAAAAAAAAAAAGAAAAAGAAAAGAAATCAACTGGATTTGGACTTTTTTGATGGTTAGCACTGAACGAGTTTCAACTTTTTCAGTTGCATAGAGTTACCTCTATGCAAAAGTCTACTCTACCCTGAGAGTATAATCTCTTTGAGGGAAGGATACAAATTTGATTTTACCTTGGAATCGCCATCACACGTAATAAAAACAAAATAAACAATTGTTGAATGAAAACTAGCAGCATAAGAGCTCTACTAGGAAAACTTTCTCCATTCACGTTCCTTTTGACCATTATAATCCACATAATTCATTTAGCAACTAATGATGCAAGTCCTCTAACTTGTCTATGGTTCTCTTGAATTATTATTTAAATCTCGCAACTTGACTCTTCATGAGCCACAGCACTTCATCTTGAACAGGTCAAAAGCAAGTTCCTTGAGATAAGGACAAAAGTCATAGTTTTTCTGTATGATCTTTACATCTTTTACAACGTTTAACTTGCAAGTCAAGTGTGGAGGGAGTGCGTGTGAGTGGGATCGCTTGACATCTATGAAGGAAAAACCCCTATAGCGCCCCACAACCGTATTTTTTCTCATCATTTATGTATTCCTCACCTACGCTCTGAGTGAATTCAAAAGAAACTATTTTCCTTCGGAGTTTTTCAACGACTTCAACACAGCGAGAGGTTGAAAATAGCCCCATACTGTGGCTGGGCTGCTTGTCAGCAAGGCTATGTCAGACTGGAAGAGTCATTCACTTCCTTGCACGGAGTAGGTGGTCTTTTCATTGTCCCACACTGTGGCTTTTTGAAGGAAGTGGCCCCCCGTTACCAGAGAGGTGGTCTTCTCACCTCCAATCGGCAATCTGACTGCTGATTTCCTCACGGCATACTGTGCAGAACCCTGCAGAAGTTTCCTACTGCAGGGCTCCGGTGATACCAGAGCCAGAAGGACTTTATCCACCTGCAAGCCAAGGTGTCTAAATCAGAGCAGGTGCGCAGGCTGAAGTGGCACCCTCACGGCCCTGCCTTCCAAGGTCAGGAGAGATGCCGTGGAGTTGTTCACATCCAGGCAGCGGTTGGGCCTGAAGCTCAAGATTCTGCCTGACATTTAGGTTTTGAATAAAAGAAGTTTTATGCAGATTTTTTTTTTTTTTTCCTCGAGCACCCCTGTCAACCCTGGCAGGCTACATTACACGGGTCATATGCAGCAGCACGATCGTAAGCACCACGCTGAGAAGAAGGTACTGGGTAATGGAGTCAGCAGTTGGTAAGGGGAGGCCGGGGGCAGCCTGAAGATGACTGTGATTCTTCCCTAAGACCACCAGGCCCCAGTCAGATCCCAGACTGCAGGCATGACGGTAACGTGAAAAGAAAGGGCAATCCTCTCCACCTGAACTCTTTCCTTATCATTTTATCGGTCGTTCCATTTTTTATTTTCCAAGTTAGCCCAAAGTTGCAGATCGGTATACTTGACTCGGTTTATAAGTAGGCGGAGGCTGGGCCGCGGAGATTTTGTTCTGGTACAATGTTCGCGTTCTGTTATGGGCGTAACACTTCCCAGTCTCCCTGCTGGCCCACGCTGCTTATCCTCCAGGTACAAACACACAGTGTTAACTCTTCCCCAACATGATCGATTCAGAGACAAGGGTAACTTTTTCAATGGTGCAAAACCCACCAGGGCTTCATTGAGGGACAGTCCTTAAACAAGAAAGAAGCAGCATGAACAACAGAAACAGCAACAAAAGGGGCGCCTGGGTGGGGCAGTCGGTTAAGCGTCCGACTTCAGCCAGGTCACGATCTCGCGGTCCGTGAGTTCGAGCCCCGCGTCGGGCTCTGGGCTGACGGCTCAGAGCCTGGAGCCTGTTTCCGATTCTGTGTCTCCCTCTCTCTCTGCCCCTCCCCCGTTCATGCTCTGTCTCTCTCTGTCCCGAAAATAAATAAAAACAAAAACAAAAAATAAATAAATAAATAAATGAGAAAGTACACATCCGCTACAGAGAAAAAAATACATTAGAAATATATAATTTTAAAAGTGAGTTGAGGGGCGCCTGGGTGGCGCAGTCGGTTGAACGTCCGACTTCAGCCAGGTCACGATCTCGCGGTCCGTGAGTTCGAGCCCCGCGTCGGGCTCTGGGCTGATGGCTCAGAGCCTGGAGCCTGTTTCCGATTCTGTGTCTCCCTCTCTCTCTCTCTGCCCCTCCCCTGTTCATGCTCTGTCTCTCTCTGTCCCGAAAATAAAAAAACGTTGAAAAAAAAACTTAAAAAAAAAAAAAAAAAAGAAACAGCAACAAAAAATAAAATGAAGGTGGAAAACACAGGAGGTGTCCATCTGGCTTAAGTTCCTGTCGTGGAGAACATAACTTAGAAGCCATGCTTCGGAACGCCGGCATGTCCCATCGACTGGCGAACAACTTCTTGCTGTCTCTCCCCTCAACTGCCTTCTCTAAGCATGGCTTGTTCAACACCCTTCACCCTTGCAGGTACGTGCATTTTTAAGTGCCTTCTGAAAAGCCGTTAAAAAGACCAGATCGGTTTCTGGCATTTTACTACGCTGCCATTCACGCATTCCTTTCCTCCCTTTTCTCTTTCCGTCCCATTTTTGCTCTTACGTTGCGGTTGGAAATGTGCGTGTGCTCTGGCCAATGTGGACATGCTAGTAAAATCAGTGTTTCTGAATGTGGCATTATCCCGATAATCTAAAACACATTAGTGATAGCAGGTGTCCCTGTTATTAATTTGTATTTGGCCTTTGGATGATGCCAGACTTAACAGTCCGAGCCCTGTAACTGTCCTCACCTGACATGCTGATATTTACTGCTTCCCTATACATCTGTAACAGGTGTCTTTCTTGCAGTCACAGAGACACATTCTCCTGCCTCTTTGCAACTATGACAGCTATTTCACAACCGTAGCCTTAATTTTATAATAAGATTTAAGAGGATAAAGCAGTCACTAAACACAAAAGGCTAATTATTGTACGTTTTTTCACCCCAACAGACTTTTCCCTTAGTTAAGGAGCAGACAATAAATTAGCTTAACTGCACTGATGATAATGAATCATCATAATTAAGTATAATTCTCCATTAACCTTTTGGAGGTTTTTGTGCCATTGATGGTAAATTTTAAAGAGAGAGAGAAGAAAGAGTGGACTTGGCCACATTAATTATATTAAGGAAAAAAGAATTCTTACTTCTTAGAAAAAAATTAGTGAGGACAGGGAAAAGGGAGAAGGCCGGGGGGGGGGCAGGCAGTAAAGAATGACAGTCTTAGTGGAGGGTATGTCATGTGAACTGTCTCTATCAATCTTGGTAACCTTATTGTACATCACCTTCATTAAACTGTAAAACACTGGGGACTCTGAGTAGCTACAGCGATATAGGCCTTTATGAACCACTGTGCTGTCCTGTCATTACGTGCAAAAGGGCATAATACGTTTTAGGATGACAGCAAACATTAATGATTCCAAAAATGAAAACTGCCTATGCTACCTGCTGCTCGTAACACGTTAGGCTGGCCGAGGTGGTTCCCAGAGCTGCGGCCGCCAAGGCACGGCTTCTCGCAGCTCGCTGCCTCCAGTGCAACAGAGAGGCGACTGGCCAGTCTCCGCCGACAACTCAATCCACGGCTGGACGCTGAGCCCGGGAACTCACCTCCTTCAGAAGAACATAAAAGGGCCACTGTTCTAAACGGTCCGGACGCTGACTTGAAAACGAGTCCAGGAATTCCAGTGATGAAAAGAAATCCTCCATATTTCCAGATCAACTCCCAACAGCATCCAGAATAATGCGTGATGGAAAAATGAAACTACAGCAGCTGAGAGACCCACACTGCCAGCCAGCCAGCCAGCCAGCCAGCCACAGGATGCTCCGGCTGCTCCAAGGCACTTGGGACTTTGAAGCCACTTAGAACCCTGACTCCTAATAGCGACAGCACGTATGAATTAGCCCTATCCAGTCCACCTTACCGAGAAATCACAACAAGATAAGGACAGTCAGGATCCGCAAGTACCAGCTGCCAAGGCAGGAGAGGGCAACCCGAGCCAACATATGCAAACCCAGTAAAGAGTTAAGGAGCCAGGGCATGCCTCGCTAGATAGGAGAAATGCATTCGCGGACGGCCCGGCCAAATTATTTTCACTTTAGATGTGTATCGCCACACCACATGGACATCTTATTTAATCAAATCACGTGTGGCTCTCGATCCTCCCCCTCACCCTACGTGCCCTCGGCTGCCCAGAGGGAGCCCTAGCAGTCCTCTGCCGGAGTCATTGTTAGCTGCTCCGGTCCCCCGTGCAATGCAATTGGGCTACATCTCGCTGCAGTCCGCAGAAAGTTTCGCTTCTTTCCCAAGTTGCCCAAACTTTCCGAGAACATTCCATTGTGTTGAATGCAAACATGCCGCGGCCCTCCTTCCCCCCGCTAGTCACTGTAGGCTCCAGAGATTATGAGGAAACGGCTTGCTTTTCTCCCCCTGTATGAATTGTGGCCAGGAGAGACTGTGGAATTGATGTATTGCCGTCTATTTTTACACAAGCAGCGAGCAGCCCCACACACAGCCCTGCATAAACTCCTCTCTCCGGCTTCAGGCAGCTCTCCGTGGTACAGAGAGATTTAACCATTGGCTTCCCTGCCACCGACGCTAATGCAAAACCTTGCATCGTAAGGCGTATGTACATAGTTTTTTATTTGCTGACCAGATCTTTCAACCACATATAGCTGTTTTAAAGGGATCAGCTCCCTTGTTTTGTGGTGCTGTGGGGAAAGCAATCTAAAATAGCCTAGCAGGATTATTTAGGATTTTGTGAGTTCTCTGTCTGATGAACAGAGAGAGAGGGGAAAAAGAGAAAAAAAAAATCCGGACTAGAGTCAAAACTGACTATATTTGAGCACATCCATTTTAATATTTTTATCTTCATCTTATTATAAATAGAAATGGCATTTTTCCAACCAGGCCACTAAACACCACTGGAAAGACTTCAGCTTCTGATTCATATCAATATCTTAGAGCATAAATATTGCATATGAGTAGAAACAGAGCCAAAGGCACATGGAAAGAGTTTCCAACTGCAACAGATATGGGTGACAGCAGCTAAGCTTTGATTTGCTCAAGGCATCTCAGAGCCACCTTAAAATAGCAAAGTTATTGGAGTTAAGATAAGATTGAGATTCCCTTCCAAAAGCTCCTGCCCGGGATACTTTCCTGCCTCCTCTCCTTGTCCAAGCCCTTCGGGCCCGCGGCACCCCCCCCGTTACAGGAATAATTGCATCGGGAGGGAAGTTTCAGTCCTGGCTACAGTGCCGAGCCCAGCCCCAGCTCACCTCGATGTCACTCCATACAGAGTCCTGGTTGCACATGTCCCACGCCATCCAGCTCCTGAATGACGCCAGTCAAGCTTTTTCAACTCCAATCCACAGTGACACAGAGCACACACTCATGCAGGCAACCAGCCCCTTACTGAGAGTGAACTGAAGGCACCTGTCTTACTACAGTCCCCAGTCACATGACAAAGCTATTAAAAAGTAGGCTGGGCTGTCACTCACCCAGCCTCCCTTCTCCTGTGCAGCTTGCTGCTCAAACTCGTGACGTCACTCAAAGGCAGCCTTCTGCCTCAGTGAAGTAACGCTTAAAAAAAAAAAAAAAAAAAAAAACGGAAAGAAGAAAGAAAGAAAGGAAACACTTGGACTTTTGGAGGCTTCAAGCATCATGCTGTGATTAAAGCCAGCTTTGAATGCCACAGACTCTAAACGGAGTCCTGGCCATATAATAACTAAAATCCCCTGCAATCTTTTTTTAATTTATTTTCCTTCCAAAACAAGCGAGTGGCAAAGCTCCCTGTTTCATCACAGAGTAACTATACTCTTAGCTAAAATGTGCACTCCCCAAGGATTCAAATACTAAGACCTCCAGTGGACTCCAGCTCGGTTTGGGACTAAAGCAAGAGCTTATCACATGATGCATTTTTATGAGACATTTTCTAATTGGGGGAAGTGTTTGAAAGCAGAGAATGGGGCAGGCATTTTTTTTTTTTTTTGCTTGTTTAATCAACAAAATAGTCTGTATTTGTTAAGGTATAAACAAACTCCTCTACCCAGGAATCTGCTGTCCCCGTGGTGGTAGGGAACACCAGCTCCCAAAGTGTTACTGCAATTTGCTTTGCTCCTTATAAGGAGAACAACGAACAAAATACCACCCTTTCAGGTCCTTTCTAATTATTTCCATTTCTCTCATAGGCTCCCAGAAAACAAGTGTTAGTAAATACAGTTGCTGCCGCTGTGCTCAGATCAGCTGAGTTTCCCGGCTGCCTTTTTTTTCATACGTGTACCATTTCCACCCCAGCCGCCTTAGGGTGCCTTTTTGAATAAACACTGGATTCCAACCCAAGTGCCTGAGCTGTGCAGTTTGCATTTGAGACCAAGAATGTCCGTGGAGTAAGGGAAAAATACTGACACGCTATTAGCAGAAATATTCATTTCTTGAGCTTTTTAAATTTTTTTTTTCCAGCCTCTACCCTGAGACAATGAAGCCTAATGCAGGTGCACTGTTTTATGATGACATACATATTGAATACATAACAAACTCAAGGCACTGGGGATCGCCGAGAAACACTTCCCATAACACTACAGTGGTCTGATTTAACCCTTCCAAGTTCCAGGGAAATGTACATGTGTATATAAATTTGTGAATACATATGTTTTTAATAAAATTTTCAACCCAATATACTTTAAAATCAGTTCAATTCTTTTACTTGATAATAACTTCTCTGGAAAAAAAAAATCCCCCAGGTATCTAAAAATAATTTTAAAGCACTATTAATTTAATCTCCTGTTCCACTAAGGTTAATTTAATGGGTTCTCTCTTGTCCATCTCTTTCTAAAGAAAAAAAAAAAAAATGGTGATTCTCCCTGACACATTTTAACTGTAAAGTTGCACCAATATTAAAGGTGAAAGGAAGACAAATCAAACAAACAAAAATCAAACTGTTTCTTCTTTCAGACCACACATGTTATAAGGTATTTTTCTACTCTGATATCTGCAACAAGTTGCCAGTAAATTCCTGAAAAATGTGATGAAATTGACAGTTTGTCATTACTGGACATAAAAAGATGGCCCAGAGCTTTGACATTTTAAGTTAGCTGAGTACATTTCACCGGCACATTTTCCCTCTTACAAATAGCGGAAAATTACTGTAGTTTTAATTTCCTAAATCAAGAAAGAACAGGAAAATACAACCTCGGGAAGGCTTTTATACATGCAATTAGTGGCATTACTCTGCACTCCCCACAAAGAAACACTAATTTTCTTCCCAATTATATTCTGATTTAATGTAAAACTGCAGTAAATTATTAAAATTCAGGGCAAAGGTCATTGGCTCTACCCTCAACACAGCCAACTGTGAAATAAGAGTGGTCAGTTGACCAATAAGAGTTGATGTTTATTAATTATTATCAGGTGATCCCCGTGGTGATTTTTTCTGATACTCTTCACTGTCTTTATCAAAGGTTAGGCATCCATCATGCATATCTTTGTAAGCATATAAATGTATATACATATATTTTTTTAAATTCTGTTCACACATTTTAAAGAAGTTCTCTGCACTGGAACATTTTGTATGATTGTTTTTGATATTGTAACCTGTCCACATTGTGGTGTTGGGGTTTTCTTACTTGTTTTCTTACCACCTAATTCCACTTTTTCTTAATCCAATCAGCACACTCACTAAAACTACAGTGGCCCTTCACCATCACAATGAGGGGGAGTTAAGAGTCAAAACACTGACATGATTTATAAGCTACAGCATAGGGCATATTTCCCCTCAAGTTTCTATGACGGGACAATTCCAAACTTAAATGGATTCTTGGGACAAATTAGAGTAACTTTCACTATTATTATTATATTTTTTTTAATCTCAAAGTTACAACTCTAACGAGAGGGATATTTGAGAGGTCTTATAATTTGGTTAATTAGCTCTGCAGATTTTAAAAATTCTCTTCTGTCCAGTTTTTCCTTTTCTCAGGAGAACATAGACTGTTAGTTCCTCACCAACTTAGCTCTTTTCTGGCTTCCCAGGCAGTTTCTAGATTTAATTCTTTCTCTGTCCTGACCGGTTTTCTCTTCCTCTCTCCCTGCGGCCCTCCTCATACCTCTCCATCAGCTCTGCCTCTAAGATTTCCAAATGTTTGTTTTCAATCAGCAAGGATCTATTGAAATCTGACTGTGTCCACAGCAACGTATTGTAAGGACTACCAAGAAGGCATAGGACATGGACACAAGGGAGCTGACAATTTTAGGGGGATGACAGCCCTTAAAAATGAAAAATAATTTGTTATGAAAAAAAAAAAAAAACAATGCAACTTTGCCCAATACCAGGATTCCTCTTCTCCTCAAAACACACCCTTTTTAGGTACAAGGTCCTTCCACTAACCATGACAATTCACACCCAAATCAACCCCACTTTGTCCCAACAATAGAAAGAGGTATTTATTAACATCTGTTGAGAGCCCATAATGTTCCATATCTTCACAGAACCTAGATTCCACCCCAGTGGAATTTCTCCCCTCACTAGCTCTGTTAACGTTTCCCAAGACTCCAACATTAGTGAAGGCAAGAGGTCTAGCCTCAGTTGATAACAAGAGAGAAAATAAACCTTCGAGATAATTCCATTCCGTAACAAAAATATTACACAAAGCATGTAACATTTCCCCACTACTGCCCCAAACTATAGGCTTTTCCCACCCTCTCTGCTTCAGACAATTATCACTTAAAAACTAAATAAACACAATCAAACTCAAACACCCCAGTAGACAGCAGCAAAGACAATTTGTTTTAACATCATTATTGCAAATAGGTGAGAACTCAGAAGTAAAGAGCTACTAGTATAAAATATCTTTGTCCCATTGTTTTTTTATAAACTTAAACAGAGATGTAAGGACAAATTAAAGGCTGAAACTTAAAAAGAAACCTGGAAAAGAAAATATATATAGCAGGGCTGACATGAGCTTGACATTAAGATCAGCATTTTATATAGCATATTTCAATCAATTTTGGTCCTCAAAGCTACTCAATAAAGATTATCTTGTACTCATTTTATAACTGAGAAAAAATATAAAAAGAAAAAAAGCAAGGGTTTAGAGAGCAGCTGAAAATGGCATATAGATCTCTGAAAACCCTTCTAGGAAGGACTGAAGTTTCATACATAAGAATAATATTCATTCCCAAGTCAAAAGCACCAGCAAAGACCCCGGAGGTAACTTTATATCCGAGAGAGTGTCTACATAGCTGGAAACTAACATTCCTGGGAATGCTGCCTGCCTAGAGCATTCTTCCAGAAAAGGAAAGGGATCTGCCCAGAATTGCTAATGTTTTTAAAGTTAATCATTGCTAACAGGCATTCAATTGCTTGCTTTTAATTCCTAGAGGGGCTGATTGATTCTGATACCCCATGTCAGTTTCTGAGCACATGCTCTGAGCCTCTGGGACATGTTTGAAGCTGGGGCCATGCAGGGCACCAAAGTTGGTGGCAGAGCAGGGTATATCAAACACCTCTAGCCTACAAACACTCTCAAATCAAATCTTACTTTGTTCTGCCATGATGATGTCAGTGTGAACAAAGCACCTTGGGGGAAACAAACAGAAGAAAAGTCACTGCATGGCTTTAATGCTTCCTTGAATTCATTTGTTTATTTTTTAAAATAAACTGAAGGCAATAGACAACCTTGGCAACACAACTTTTATCCCCAATAAAACCTTCTGCAGAACAGTTCTGTGCAACTGAGTCAGCCTGTATTTTAACACAGACCTCAGAATCTGCTCCTGCCGTTTTTCACATTAAAGCCAAAAAAAAAAAAAAAAAAAAAGTGAAAATTAATTTGGGCTGCAGTCAGTCAGTTGGACTAAGCTAAACATAAAGTAAAAAGTATGCTTATTAAGTGTGAAGATAAGAAATAATAAAAGGATGGTTAAAATCTGCTTTTGTCTGATATTTAATTCTGCCGTATTTGTGCTTCTACAGACATTTTCATTTACCTTAATTATTTCAAGTTAATGCATCTATAATGCAGGGAGTTATTGGTTATATAAATAAGAAATGCTCCATAGGATTATTTAGCAATATTTTTTTTTACTGAAATTGAAAATAAAGCACATTGTATTTTATTAAATTTGGCACTATTGAAAAATATAAAGAGCCACTAAACCTCAGTAATGTAATAGTTCACTGAAGAAGATATTTTTATTCCCTAAGGAACTTAGTGAAGGGCCTGAGAAAACTCAGGTACACAAATTACTAAATTGAAAAAAAAAAAAAACTGTTAGTCGAATAGTTCTGCCTGGTACTTTTTTCTAGAGCTTGGGTCCTAATGAGCTTAACTTTTCTTGACTTTAGTAAAGTAAATTGTATTGTTCAATTAGTCTCAAAATGGAAGCATGAAATAGGTGAAGAGTTTTCTTTCTTTCTTTCTTTCTTTCTTTCTTTCTTTCTTTCCTTCTTTCTTTCCTTCTTTCTCTTTCCTCCCTCCCTCCTTTATTTTTCTTCCTTCCTTCCTTCTTTCCTTCCTTCCTTCCTTTCTTTCTCTCTCTCTCTTTCTTTAACTCCCATCAGACAAGTCTCAGAAAGGTTTGGTGATTTTGCTTTTGTTTCTGTTGTAGATTTTTCCAGTGTTTTGATATTTGAATTTAATTCCAGCAGAGCTAATATCTATCCTGAAAATGTGGGAAGGCAGAAAGGGAATAAATTCCTATCTTAAGAAGCAATTAGCTTCAGGTCTAAGCTGAATTTTATGATGACTTAAATAAAATCTTACCTTATATTTGCTAGCCCCAACAGACACAGGATTTTTGAGAAAACTTTCTTAACCAAGAAGAACACTTCACTAAGATTGACCTCCACATTTAGCAGCTCAATCAAAAATAGATGTCAAATGCTACTGGTAGGATTACAAATGGGTACAAGTGTTTCTAGAGGACAAGTAGGCAATACGTATCAAAAGTGTCGGGGCGCCTGGGTGGTGCAGTCGGTTAAGGGTCCGACTTCAGCCAGGTCACGGTCTCGCGGTCCGTGAGTTCAAGCCCCGCGTCAGGCTCTGGGCTGATGGCTCGGAGCCTGGAGCCTGTTTCCGATTCTGTGTCTCCCTCTCTCTCTGCCCCTCCCCCGTTCATGCTCTGTCTCTCTCTGTCCCAAAAACAAATAAACGTTGAAAAAAAAAATAAAAAAAAAAAAGTGTTAAAAATAGGCATCCCCATAAACCCAGAAATTCTACTTCTGGAAATTCATCTTAAGGGCACAACAAGGGGATGTGTGCAAAGATTTTTGGTGTGAGGAGACCCAATACTATATTATTTGTATATAAATATACACAAATAAAATACTTGAAAACTTGAAAGCTAGGTAAATGAGTGATAGTAATAGTCTCGTTAAATAAATTATAAAGCATTTTATATGTGTGTGTGTCTGTGTATATACACATATATATTCATATATATATTCATATGTTTATATATTCATTATATATGTATATTCAACGCTAACATTAAAATCTATCGCAAAATACATGTAATGGCAAATAAGAAAATGTTCAAAATACACTAAGGTTTAAAATTACGTTTGAAAAAACTATAATCAAAACAAATTTACATGCCAATGTATCTACTCAAAGAAAAGAAGAAAGAGGACTGGGAGAACATATGGCAAGGTGTTAATAGTGGCTGATGATATTATAAGTCCTTTTTAATTTTCTTTCCATGTGTGTATGTTTTTCTGTAATTTTTAAATTTTCTGTGATGAACATGTATAACTTTTGTATTCAAAATAGAAAGTATCCCTTTTTCAAGGAAATCTAGAGGTTCAGGCGTATAGCTGTGCCCTCTTAATGTACAGGGAATGTAGCAAACAGAAATGGCCCCTGGCATCCAACGGAAGTCTCAAATATTCATCACATGTTTACAAGGAAGCCATTTCTGTCTATCATACCGAGTGTAGCCCACACTCCACTCAGAAGAAAGCCTCCTGAGTAACTGGGAGCAGTTACTCCTCAGCATTCTGAGAAACCCTCTGAGCCCTGAGCTATAGGTTGAGGAAAGCTATCAAGTCTTAGTAGCTTGCCTCAGAGTTGGGCCCAAACCCCTGGCCCCAAGATCCCCTGGCATTTTCACTTTGTTTCTCGATTTGAAATTTCATCAGTTCAGTTTAACAAACTCTCCGTTCAAAACTGTAATTATCCTTGGTAGGGTAAAGGAGATTTCAGTTATTTATACAAAAGCATCTATTTGTTAGCCATGTTTTTCCTTCCTTTCTAGCATCTAACAGAGTTCAGAAGCACATACCAAGAAAAAGACTAGTAAATGTCTTCAGAATGGTGTGACTATAAACTATTAAGAAGATTTCTCAGGAAGAGATTTTAGCACCTGGGAACAGGAAGGGGCCGTCCTGGCAGGTTTGGGAAGAGTTGATGTAGACGTGACTTCTTCCCAAGACAACTGAAGTGGACAGGATGAGGAAAATGCCGTCCAAGTTTCAAACCAGGGACTTGCAAGTGAACTTCTGGGACGCCATCTGTTCCCAAATGTGTAGCCACTGTGCAGGCTCTCATGTGGTGCAGCGCTTTTCTTGGGCAGGAAGCTCCTTCTGAACCCTCCAAGTATCCTGGCGGAGAGGTTGACCCATTCTCTTTCCCCAGGAAGGCTCACTATCCTCACAGGAATGAAGGCTCTTACTATTAGCCTCTTGGAGTTAGTGTTCTCACAGTTTCATGGGCCTTTCCTGCAAATCACTCTTCCCACACTCGGGTGATCATTATTTTGACTATTAAGAATTTTCGTGGGAAAAGGGGTAATGAGGCTGGAACCAAGGCCAAGTTCATGAGATCTGTAGTCACGGGAATAAAAGGCACAGCAAAAGGAATATAGTTGATGGTATTATAGTAGCCTTGGATGGTGACAGATGGTAGCTATGCTTGTGATGAGCATAGCATAATATTTAAACTTGTCGAATCACTGTGTTGCACACGTGAAACTAATGTAACATTGTGTGTCAACTATACTCAAATTAAAAAAATATATATATATATGTATATATATATATATATTTTTTTTTTTTTAAAGGGATTACATTTGGCTCAAGTCTATCCAAGAAGTAGAGGTAGAGGAACTTTGTGGATCTTGATTCAGTCCAAGATGGAAGGAAAGGGATGATGGAAGAACATGGGTCCTCACTCAGCTGTGTCACTAGCCCACATTTCAGCTTCGGGCAGTTCACTTAATGTCTCTGAGCCTCGCTCAAAGGAGATGGCCAGATTCAAACACATCTCAGATCCCTGCCACCTCTCAGACGCAAGGATATGCCTGCCTTGACAGAGGCAGAGACAGGCAACTTGGAAAGACCTCTTCGCACAGAGTAAATCCAAATGTTTCACTGCACAAAGGCAAGAATTCAGGAAGCGTGTGCAAAGAAGAGTAGGAAGCTGGTTTTCAACTTTGTTGAAAGAGCACAGCTTCATCACATCCCTTGCAATATAGGTATTTAACTTCCTAACCATTCTAGAAAAGGAATATACTACTTTCACACATACTGACTATGCGAAATCTGGCTTCTACAGACCTGAGTTTCTTACAAAGCCCAGCAGTTGCCCCAGAGAAACAGCAAGTTTTCATCTTGTTTGTCATTAATGCTATTAAGTGGCATAAGTCGTGTGTGAGACCAAGTTCCTACTCACACAATAAAAATGAAAACCACACACCTCGCGTGATAGTGACTATTGACTATGCCCGCATAGAGATGCCATTTGACATACTAACATGCAATTTGGTTTTACAGCAGGGATTAAAAGACATTACCAGGAGAGAGAGGATTTGGAAAAGAGGAAGGATCCTGAACTTAGGGTTTTGTAAAGAGGAATAAGGTCTACAGCATCTAGGGAAATAAAAACTTAGAGTAACCCTCTTGCCTCCTAATCCTGGAATGCTCCCCCACCACTGCACTCCCCCTTGCCCCCAGCTTAAATGAAGGATTCATTATATTTGGTCAAAGGAGACCTTACCCCTTTTTAATTTGAGGGAAATTACCTGAGATATTACGGCAGGGTATGGAAAGAGAAGAGGCCGTGCGCCTAAAATGTTTTATTATGGCATTATTAGCAAATGTACTAAACCAAGGCTGTATCACAGGTTGGTTGATGTATCCTTGGGAGTTAATAATGTCTCCCAGTCAGCTGTTTTCTTTGTACGTACAACCCAGTTTAACAGGAGGAGGAAGATCTATGCTTCAGAGTCATCTGATGCCACCCAGCCAGAGATCCTCCTTTAGGGCTGAGTGAGCATCCACAGGCACACTAAATTCCCTAATAGGAAATTTGGAGAGAGAGCCCTAGTGACAATGGAGTAAGCAAAGTAAGACCAGGTAAATGATAAACCTCCGTGAGGACAAAGCCTTGATAAACCACCAGCTATTTTCATACAATGCTGGATGTCCAAAGAGTATTCACTAGCACGACATACTTAACGGTCCCATTTTCCTGCACCAAGAGCAAAGAAACCATAAGAAAGCTAACATAAGAAAGCTTCATTTGCGTGCCTATGGATTAATCTCCAAAAGGCAGTTTGCAAGAGTTTGCCTTTTAAACAAGCCCAAAGCTTCCTTGCGCTTTAAGGAGACTGGGTTGTCCTTTCCCCCGAGCAGATGATCAGAAAGGATTCTTTTGCTACCTCTTTTTCAAAGCAAAAATCTCTGACAGCTCCTAAGGTGTTAACTTTCCACCATCTATCTTAGTGGACCCACTTCCACGTAGGGCACCTAAAAATAGGCCACGTCTAACCTTTTGCACAGCTATACAAAGCTACTAAGTGGGAACTACAACTCGGTGCTCTCCTGTGGGTATTTTCAGACGGTGTTCTTTGTCCTCTCTATTATATTACCTGAGGTTGACTATCGCATAAAAACGCAGGACGAGAGTGGGTTGCTGGGATGTACCTTGCATCACAACCGCTAAGGTGACCGCTCTGTCATTGTGTTTTAGGTTTATTATTTAGATTTATATACTACTTTCCCTTTGTCTGTTGATGTATTTAGATTGTATTGTTCCTGTGTTTTAGATTGAACCAAATGGAACGAGGGATGATAATGTTCTGGGGGGGAAAAGCCATTGAAATGATATTAATGTTCCATAAACTTCTTAATTCCACTTAACAATATTAAGGTTGTTGGGACTCTTATGCTTCAAGAGTATAGTCAAGCACATCAATGAAAAAGAATGAGCTTCTGTGACACATCAAAATGTACATAAATCCCAGAAACGTCATGTGAAGCAAAAGGGGTTGGACACACCAAAAAAGCGCATACCTTATTCTATTCTTTAAAAAAATAAGTACAGAAAGAGATAAGCCTAATTTACGCACTTGGAAGTCTGGTTAGAGGTTGCCTTTGGCAGTGGTTGGGAACTGGGGACGTGGGCTGTGGGGAGGGGCTCCAGAAAGCTGGCCATGGTTTATTTCTTGCTGTCAGTGCTGTTTATGTGGGTATGTTCAGTTAGCGAACATTTGTAGAGCTGAACACCTACGATGTACGCACTTTTCAGTATTCGTATTATACTTCAATAAAAAAGTCTAAAATGCATAGAGGAGAAAGAGAAAAGAATCTTCCTATAATATTACAACGTTTCAAAGATTACTACACTTCTGTTAAAAAAAAATCCTGCATGTTTAACTTATCTTCTCAAAAGAACCATTAACCACGCAGACAAACCACTGGAGAGTACGTGTGGAGCAACCTGATGTCTAAGTGTGTTTGTTTGCCCGTGGACAAAGCCCCTTCAACTTCCTAGGTATATTTTCTATCAAAAGATAGGATAGGATTAGGTATTCTCTGAATATATTTCTTTTCTTTTTTTAGTTTTTTTTTTTTTTTTTTTTTTTTTTTTTAGTTTATTTATTTTAGAGAGAGTGCACACACAAGCAGGGGAGGGACAGAGAGAAACAAAGAGGGAGACACAAAATCTGAAGCAGGATCCAGGCTCTGAGCTGCCAGTGCCAAGCCCAGCATGGGGCTCGAACTCACTAGCCGTGAGATCATGACCTGAGCCGAAGTCAGACACTAAACTGACCGAGCCACCCAGGTGCCCCTCTGAACGTATTTCTTAAATAAATTGAGTGAAGGAAACTTCCAACTCCAAATCTGTAGTATTTTGCCGATGGTTCAAACTTCATTATTGAATGTTGTCACTGATTTGGTTTGGAAACGTGATCCCATTCTCTGAGAACATGACCTTGGGGGTCAGTCAGTGCAGATCTGTCACTTAGAATCTACCTATCTGTGTGACCCCAAGTGAGGTACCTAAACTATCTGACCTCACATTCTAAACAATGAAAATGGCAGCGTAAATGCCCATTTTTGATGGTTGCTGTTAGGGTTGAATGAGGTGTATATGAGCCCAGTGCTTGACATATAAAGTACTCAATGATGATACTTTATATTCACATACAAATACTTCACACTCAATTTAACATCAAACAACATTATAGTAGATGCGTAAGTTTGCACTTTGCCTGGCTTCCTCATCTTAAAAAAAAAAAAATCTAGAAACAAAGCAGAGCACTTTCTTTTGAAGTCTTAACATTAAGCCGACTTTCTATGAGAGCACACACAGAATCATCGTCTAAGCTGCAGGGACGCCACGTGTCTGTTGGTTTCTCTGTTTACCTGAAGAAAAGTAAAACCAGCCTCATACTGGTCCTGACCCGGCTCTACCTCCAAAGAGACCAGAAGCACCAAGTGCCGAAAACAGTTTTTGTTTCCATTGTGCTGGCCACAAAAGTCACTTAAGCCAAAAGTCTGCAAAGACTTTCTCTGTTAAGAAACAAGACATCCCATACGTTGCGTGGAAACTGACAAGATACCATGAGCTTGCAAATGTAAGAAGAACCACAAAGTATCAAACCGTGTTTTAAAATGATGGTGTCCGTGGGGGAAGCATGAAAAACAAAGCCACAGGAGCAAAACACTTTTCAATATCAAGTCAATTTTGCCACCAGTGGCCTATCAACTGAATCATCCAAGAGTCCATACTCTTCCCAAAAACTTGTGATCATACAATCACTTTTTAGATGGCTAAAACGACATAAAGGCTATGTTATACTTGTCTTAGATATTTAAGGTTGTTTTTTTTTTCTTGTAAGTCATTTTTCTGTGTCATGAAATGCTGAAAAGCTGGCATATAAGTTAAAAACTGTACTGTCCAATACAGCAGCCACCGCCCACATATGGCTGCTGAGCACTTGAAATAGGTCTAGTCAAAATGAAGATGTGCTGTAAATGTAAATATACATGGTATTTCAAAACGTTAGCGTGAAAAATCAAGAGGAAACGATCTCATTAATAATTTATATTGGCTACATGTTAACATGATATGGCGGATGTATTGGGGAAAACGAGAGATTTTCTTAAAATTAAATTTACGTTTTCTCAACGTGGCACCTAGAAAATTCAAAATCACGTATGTGGTGTGCGGAACCTTCCTATTTGACAGTCCCCGTCTCCCGTTTTGCGCTCCCCCCTCAAGCAAGTGATATGGTACATGCAAGTTAAATTAGTGAATTACGGCATCGGGGAATTGCAGAATGAATACGGGGTAGGAGAGGAGGGCCACAGCAATGCACTCCCCTAGGGGGCACCACTCGCATCCCAGGCTGTGAAGAGTGATCACTGGAGCTTTACAGTATTCTGTGTGCACAGCTCTGTATTATATGCTGTGTAATCCATCGTCCCTACATAATCAGGGATCCCTTCCAGAACATCCCTGAGGCAACCGCATACATCTTCAACACTTTACACACTTTGCCAAAACATATACAAAATAATGAGATGCAAATGTATAAAGTGAGGTCTACCCCAGTACTCCAGATTGGGAGGATGGAAAATAGAGGTGATCATATTATACAATTCTAATAGGAGACAGAAGATAGCCAGAGCAATTCAAAGTATGCAGTCCCCAGTATACACCGGGATGCGGCGTTCTCAAGAAGACGGTTTTCTTCCTGGAGACTAGAGGCATTTTTCAGAGGGTAGCATCCACGTTAATTACAAAATGCACCCGCCTCTCTCTTCCAAGGGAGAAAAGCCTGTTGTTGCATCTGTAATGTAGCCTTAGTTTCTGATGCCAAAAATGATTCAGTAAACACAGTTATGTTATGGTATACTATTTCTTATTCAGCACTCAAATTAATCTCAAGGCAGTGCTGGCATTAATTCAATTTGACGCCTGTACTTAGGATTTCACATAGGTGCCTTCATCCAATTCTTCTTCGCAACTAATAAAATCTTAATTCATGGTAATATATTTATTTCTAGTTCAGTTCATGTTAAGGAGTGCAGTGCTTTACA
This sequence comes from Herpailurus yagouaroundi, assembly GCF_014898765.1. Lineage (NCBI taxonomy): Eukaryota > Metazoa > Chordata > Mammalia > Carnivora > Felidae > Herpailurus > Herpailurus yagouaroundi. The sequence goes on along the minus strand of NW_024412376.1, from coordinate 149,631,474 downwards.
GAAAACTAATTAATATCAATCATATATTATAACACTTTTAATGGTTCAGAGGAAAATCCTACACTGGGGGAAAGATTAGATGAACCGAGGGGTCTGAGCCCATCCTATTTACTCTATTTTTAGGATTTGAGAAAAAGATACTGAGCATCATTTCAAATATTAATTTAAGTGAAGGTGTGCATCATGGGAAAGCCGGGAATTAAGAACCCGGGTTCTGATCCCTAATAGGACATTGATTTGATGTGGCCCAAGAATGTAATTCACACTCTCAGAGACTCTGTTTTCCACCTATTTTGTGTAATAGCCATATAATTTGCAAGTTGGTAAAGATATTCAAATTGAGATGCATGGCACTATTAAAATAATGAACAACTTCACTAATAGAGAGCCTTCTGCAATTGTTGTTAACAATTCTATTTTTATGTAATGTTTGAGTAATGTTGATAGCATCATATTTTCTGGGATTGGACATATAGTCAGCGGGATAGTTCAAGCGTGAATCCTCACTGTGACATAAACGGGGCCCCCTGGAGTTGTGCAGTGCAGTGGCCCTCACATTTCCTTAGAGAACAACATTTAAAAGGCCTAATTCCTCCCCTCGCCCCCCGCCAGGCACAAAAAGCTGGAACGGTGACTATCCAACTTTTTGAAAAAAAAAATTAAATAATAATAATGCAATAGGTCCCTTGAAATGCATGGTCATAATATTTAGTCTTCCCAAATTAGGCAGTAAGCATTTCATTCATTCAACAATTTCTCCATATTGACATTCTACCATCAAGGGGAAAAAAAAAAAAAAGCACATACTATTCTGTTTTCTCTCTCTCTCTCTCTCTTTTTTTTTTTTTTTTTGCCTCTTTAGAAATCTACACATAAAACCTCCAAAACTGATCCCCATATAATTTTTAAAATCCTGATCATTAGAAATAAAACAAAAGCCCAAACACCGGCAGCATACTGGCTTCTGGTGCAGAGATAATGCCTCTGGATACTCACTGTCAAAACTGAATCCATAGATGATAACCCCAAGACGTATGTCATTCATTTTACTGCAGTGCAAATACTTGTATTGCAAGCTGAGGCAACACTCACGACAGGGGCCTCCGCAGGCTACTTTTAATTCACAAGGGCATGGTGACGTGGGAGGGCACCTCAGAGTCACTGTTCAATGAACTCCACAATAGGGCACAAATCTGAAACCCAATCTTAGGCAGATATGGACGTAAGAGCAAACATATACAGTATCATGTGCTTTCCAACAGCCCTGTGTCTCGAGGGAGCTCTCTGACATCAGCAGTTGAGACAGGTGGTTCCCTTTCCAACTGTGGAAAATAAAACCCTAGTGCAGAGGCACTAAGTAAATATAGCTGTACTGTAATCTTTCCTTGGGGCGCTCTCCCTGTGATTTCTGTCCTGTGATGATACTTTATCCAATGAACCCATCCAGGACATTCTTCGATACTAATAACGGACCGCACATTTGCAAACTGGCTGAAGCTGGCATTGAAGCTACTGAGCGAGGATTCTGTTTGCTGCCCCTGTTGGTCCGACGAAGGTTTTCCTCCTCTCATTTATTCAAAATAGATTGTCAAGTGGCTGCCCAACCCCTCTGCGGGGATATGTCACCCTTTGTCCCCTGGTACTAATACGACCCAACAAAATGACAGACAAAAAGTCAGATCGTCTTAAAATCACATGCAGAGAGCAGGTCAATACCAACCGTATCCAGTTTGGGTCTGAGAACTAAAATCAGCTGAGATGTACTAAGCCCTCTGTGGCCACAACTATTTGCTTTTGCATTTAGGAATTACTAGCAGAAGGGCACCCTGTAACGTGTGTGTAAAATTACTTAATTCAACTTCTATTTCCCTTTCTGAACGTAGATACTTTTACACTCTGACAGCCGCTGGCTCTTAAAGCATTCTCCTTTTTGTTGTATCTCCTTAGAAACACAAATCTTGTTCCCTGGCAGCAACAGCCCTCAGTGCTGTACCACATGCCCAAACTCGTTCTCCCTCACAGCTTTAATTCACAGTAAGTGGCATGAAAGGAGGTCAACCCTTCTCAAAAAACACTCGGAGTTCTTTTCGACTTCAGAATCTATTCTGAAAAAGCCACACTCCCTGCTACGTAAAGAGCGGCTTCCCATTTTGAAATTCTGGCTATAACTGCTGTCGACTTATGGAATGGTCTGCAAAGGGGCAAACACAGGCCGATGGTCACAGTTTTCAACCCTTGATCGCAATTCTCTTAGAGAATTCAGGAAGCTGTGAGACAAGCAAGTCAGCAACTGCCATCCCCTCCTTACCCCCAAATAACCCTTTTGCCTGGAAACTGCTCAACGGCACACATACATGTTATAGCTTTCTTTTCCCGAGGTGTTCATTGCATGCTTAACTCAATAATGCCATCTTAATCCCTAAAGTTTCCATGGTAACCTACCACTGTAATAAACAAGTCTGAAGAATGAGAAACCAAGCAAGGTACTCCTGTTTCCCCCGTCCTCCTTCAACTTTAAAGAATAGGGTCTTCTCTAATGCTCTAAGCATCATGGGTCATAGCTACTTGAGCCGGAGTAAAAATAATAGCAATAAAGCAATGATATCCAACATTCGGTGAATATGTGCCGGCCACTGTGCCGAGTAGTTAGGTAGAATATCTCCTTGGCTTCTTACGCCACCAGTAGGAGCAAGTACTCCTATTACGCCGACTCTAGGGTAAGTCTGCTGAAGCCTAGAGAGATTAGGTGACTTTTCCCAAGACAAAAAGCTGGTTTGTGGGCGACATGGGACCTGAAGTTAGTCTCGTCTGATTTCCAAAGTTTTTGTTTGTGCCCAATAATCACATGACTTCAACATCTAGGAGTCTCCCTACAAATCAGAAGGGGAACCACAGCCTCCGATTCCAATGGAAAGTAAAAACACCGCACACATGTAGCCAAAACAACCAGGGAAACTAAGGAAATCATGACTCAAACAGGAACGGCCAATACATGGCTGCTCTGGTCAAAAGAGGCGGTACTACAGGGGTCTTTGAATGTGACCTGTCATATCATTTAAGAGAATGCACCTTTCTTTAGGGGCGCCTGGGTGGCACAATTGGTTAAGCATCTGACTTCAGCCGGGTCACGATCTCGCGGTCCGTGAGTTCGAGCCCCGCGTCAGGCTCTGGGCTGATGGCTCGGAGCCTGGAGCCTGTTTCCGATTCTGTGTCTCCCTCTCTCTCTGCCCCTCCCCCGTTCATGCTCTGTCTCTCTCTGTCCCCAAAACAATAAACTTCAAAAGGAAAAAAAAAAAAAAAAAAAAAAAACAAAATAAGCCGCCTTCTCTGATACCCTCCCACCTTTTGGAACCTAGAAGAACAAAGGCAAACAGGAATGGCCTATGGCCATCTGGCGGGGTAGGCATGCCATTATTAATTCTGACATCCCCATTGTGACCGACATCACCACACCTAAAAGAATCAAAACCACCCTGATGATTATTGAGTAGGAATGGAAGTTACATGCCTTTGAGGATGTGAATTCTGAGGTCTGGTCCAGAGGTTATAACAGAAGAAACTCACTTTCCAAAAGAGCATTAAGCCAAGTCCACATTCATGATCCTTTTCTAGGTATGCAAATTATGCTGCTAAGAACAAACCTCCGAAGCAGAATCAGAACTCTGATGGACACGGAATAAATACACTGGCTGTGGAGGCTACGCACGCGGTGAACACGAACGAGGAACATGAACATAACTCTGAATACATTTTACCTCAACGAACATCCACCACGTCAATATCACCAGTTGAGCCACTTAATGTCTGTGAGTCTGTTTTCCCACTTAGAAAATGGGGAGGACACCCACCTCACTGACTTATCATGCGGACTCAACAGGAAGAGCTGAAGGGATATGAGGGAGGGCCTTGCCGAGAATGCCTTATCTGCAGGGGTGCTACACAAATGTCCCTTTCCTGCGTTGTTCACGGTGCTCAGCTCCAACCATTTATCTGCCCTCCCAGACTCTCCTTCTCTTCCAAGAGTTTGTTTGTTTGTTTTTTAATAAAATATATACAACAAGACTTCTGCACCTTTGACTCAGTCGGTTAAGTGCCGACCTTGGCTCAGGTCACGATCTCACAGTTCATGGGTTCAAGCTCTCCATCCGGCTCTGTGCTGACAGCTCAGAGCTTGGAGCCTGCTTCGAATTCTGTGTTTCCCTCTCTCTCTGCCCTTCCCCCTCACACTCTCTCTCTGTCTCCGTCTCTCTCTCTCTCTCTCTCTCTCTCAAAAATAAATACACATTACAAAAAAAAAGACTTCTGAACCTTTTATTCCATGGAGTGGACATTGTGACTTACGACTACACAAACATGTGTGGGAAACAGGGCCCATCCCTCCCCTTCTGCTGGTGCCTTGCCCACGTATAGAGGGGAGAAGAAACACCAGCTCTGCTTGGAGCATAAGGTCAGCCTCAATGAAATATTTAACGAGGCATTTTTATTTTTTATTTTTTTTTAATTTTTTAATGTTTATTTATTTTTGAGACAGAGAGAGACACAGCATGAATGGGGGAGGGTCAGAGAGAGGGAGACACAGAATCTGAAGCAGGATCCAGGCTCCAAGCTGTCAGCACAGAGCCCGACACAGGGCTGGAACTCACGGACTGTGAGATCATGACCTGAGCCGAAGTCAGACGCTCAACCGACTGAGCCACCCAGACGCCTGTAACAAGGCATTTTTAAAGATCAAAGATTCATGTGAAAGAAAAATCTTGAAAAATTTTGCGATGGGAAAAACATTGACATTTGGACTTACTGCCAATGGTTAGTTACTGCAAGTTTGGGGATATATATGAGTAAAGATACAGTGCAAATTGCCACTACATGGATTTTCATTTTAATTTTTTTTAATGTTTATTTATTTTTGAGAGAAAGAGAGACAGAGACAGAGACAGAGCATGAGTGGGGTAGGGGCAGAGAGAGAGGGAGACACAGAATCTGAAGCAGGCTCCAGGCTCTGAGCTGTCAACACAGAACCCAACGGGGGAGCTGTGAGATCATGACCTGAGCAGAAGTCTGATGCTTAACTGACTGAACCACCCAGGTGTCCCCATGGAACTTTCTTTAAAAGAACCAGTGACAGACAATGTCTGCACTTTCCGACTCAAGCGTCTCTTTCGGTATTTAAAGACAAAACTATCAAGGACTAAATATGAAAAATCCAAATTTGGAAAACTCAAAAATACCTGAAATACAGTAATTTCCTACTTAGGAAAAACAAAACAATACAGAACAAAAACAAGGAAAACCTTAAAATCAGCCTATTCATATGCACCAAAGCTTTCTTTGAATATCCGCCTCATAAAATACTCTAGAAATGCCTACTATTTTAAAAAACTAATATAAATTCAACTGGTGACACGGGAGAAAAAAATGTATTCTCAAAATCTATATATTGTTTCTCTAACTATTGTCTGAAACCAACACCACTCGAAAGAAAATACCATACTGCTTGGGCAATTATCCACAAAGAATCTATCTCTCTAATTCATGTCTACTGTTGTTATTTATAGTCTCAGACAGTAACCTTAGACCTGTCCAAAGGTGTGGAATGTACTTCCTTCTTGTCTGCATGGATTCTGCTTAGCTCATACTAACCGTTCACCGTCTTCCTAACTTGTAAAGGTAAATAAAGCTGGCCCTAAAAATTAAAATTAAAAATCTTGGCTAAAAGTCTCCATTGGGGTCAAGGAACTACTTTAGCTCCACGAGGCCATGGCAAAGAGAAAGACATGCCTCACACCTCTCTCTACCCCTCTCCAAGGGTATGGGAAAACACCCACCTGTGAATGTGCAGAACACACGATAAGAGGACATGCAGCCAGCTGCTACTAGTCTGTAAATCAAGAAGAATCTATTGCGCTCCAAAAGATGGTCCAGCAGGATGCCAGTTGCTGAGCCTCTGTAAGATTTTATATCTTCCTGCCCTGAAAATGCTTGCATTCTAAGAGTAAGTGGAGGCCAGATTCACAACCAACCTGCCCACACATGTGAACAGAACAACAGCACGTGTGTTGAGGGAGAAAAGATGGGAATTGTTTGAGGTCTGAAACAGATCTCATGAACCTTATAAACAGCCTAGAATGAGCTAGTCATGCCCTATGAAGGCTTTGAAAGGCCCCCGCCCCATACGTAGTCCAGTGTAAAAACTAGACTCATTACCCAATTATGTACAGATAGGGAAGCCCAGAAGAGTTCTAATCTTTGTCCTAATAGCTGCTTCAATAATTACATTAAATGACCAAATATCATAGTCTTTCAAAGGAAAAATTTTGGTGCCCCTGATGGGTGCCCTGCTTTGCTGGAGGCTCTACTCGCTAGTTTAGTGTAATATTGGGCAGTCCTCTGTAGGTACCAACATACCAAGAAAGAAAACCGAAGATGTGGTTTGCCGGGACCTTGCCCATCCATTCTTGGACCTTCCAGTAAAAGTTCTGGGGTCCAAAGGATTGCAAGAAACATACTTGGCTGGAAAAGACCATGTGTGTTTTTCTAGCTTCTGGGGGTGACTGCTAGGCCCCTAAAAGGAGAAGAGGCAGAAGGAGGCAGGGTAATGAGGGAAGGACAGTACTGTCTTTAAGACCTACTTGGGGGTAGAACCATGTCCTGAGACTTCCTGACTTGTTGAAATGGGTCAACATGGACCTCTAGCAAATGGAGATGACGCAACCATCCTCACGGAGAATGTAAGGATCTGATACGTAGCTTGGCACCTGGTAGGTATTTGGTAAATGCTGGTTTTCCTCAATACTAAGGGGACTAGAAAAGAAAAAGCCCTGGTGCGAAATGATGAATCATACGAGGTCCAGTGTTAGCTGCTGAGGGAAATACAAAGAAATATGAACGGTAGCAAGAGCCGAGATTTGGCTCTCAACTAGGTGGTGGGATGCAGCCGCTTATGTGGTATTATTGAAGATCAGTCTTTAACTCAGCAGATTCCAGGAGATCATCACAAGACCAGAGATACAAAATCAAAGGTAGTTTAAAATGGCAGAAGGTGATTTGTTTTTTAAAAAGTACAGTCCAATGTATGTTGCCCACCATGTATCCACCACTATTCCAAGTGTCTCATGAAATGGGATCTATTGTTGTCTTCTGCTTTCTTGTTTTCAGATGCGGAAACAGGCACGGAGAGTTAAGTAACATACCCAAGGCTACACCTATAATAAGGGGTAAGGTGTGGACTTGAACCCAGGGTGCCTGGTTTTGGAGTACATGCCCTTAACCCCTCCACTAAGCTGCTTCCCACCGCCATCTCATGCAGTTCTGAATCTTTACTAACTAAAGTCGAGTGAAACATTACAACAACATAGTTCAATTAGATTTGGCTCCTGGTCTCTCACAGAGCCCACAGTTTAATAGCGATTCTGCAACTTATGAGTCTGAAGCAACAGAACCAACCGTAGGACCCAGTGAGTAAAACACAAACAGAGAACCCCAGGCTGCCTGGAAGAGCATGGGAGAGGAGAAGGAGGCGTTATGAGAACAGAGCCCTTCTCCTTTCTTCCATTCTTTGAAATCATTCTGTGTGTGCCCAGCAGGGCGTAGGGAACCACTCAGTGGAAACAACTGCCTTTGTCATCTTTGGATTCTTGAGATAATGATGTTTTCTACTGATCTTACCCAGGGATATTAATAAAATACAATATATCCTCCCAAGGACTTTACGATCTTGTGGGCACAGAGACATGGATGGATTCAAAAGATTCTGGTACGAGTTCACATGGTCCGCAGTGATGACCTCAAATCTCCAGATGGGAGCCATGGTAAACAAGAAGAATCCTGATGTAGGGGCGCCTGGGTGGCTCAGTCAGTTGAGCATCAGACTCTTGATTTTGGCTCAGGTCATGATCTCACATTCATGGGATTGAGCCCTATGTCTATTGGGATTCTCTCTCACCTCTCTGCTCTTCCTCTGCTTTCTCTCTCTCTCTCTCCCTCACTCTCAATAAATCAATCAACCAATCAATCAATAAAAAGAATCCTGATATAATCAAACCAAATTCTGAGAGTTACCTGATGATCTTCCTAGTGGACTACTGGTCTGACAGTATCTGCTATTCACTGTAGATAAACTGAGATCAATGACCATGAACTTAACCAGAAACACATCTTAAATTATAATTAGTTAATAACTTTCCAGCTGGACAAAAATTGACAGTGCTTACCACGGATTGGAGAAATTATGATACACGAAGAGCAATTATTTCGTCAAGAAATATATACTAAAATGTATTTTGATAGCTTCTAAAAAGCACCTATTTTTAAAGAAATGGAATCCTACAGGCTGTTCAGGAACTTCATGGTCCCAAACATAACCAGTTACAAACTGACAAATCACAAAATGGAAGATTAAACCATATGGAGGTCATTAGGATTAGATTGAAAAGATACCCAGTTGGAGAAACTAGTTTTTTTAAGTAGGAAAATGTCTAAGAAAAGATATTTACAGAGAGAGAGAGAGAGAGAGAGAATTCCAGGTGAAGAGATGGTGTTTTCCGAAGTGTATTCTTGGTTTACTAGGCCAGGTGGAAAGGCAGCAAGGTACAGGGCAGAGCCTTATACCCTCTACTCTGACGATGACGTTGGCTCATAGCCACATGGCCCAAAGAAAGGTATGGAGGCTCTCTGTGCCTTAGTTTCCTTAACTGTAAAATAGGGCTCACTGTGCCCGTTTCTTAGATCCTATTAGGATTCTATAAGCATAATAAAAGATAATACACATGATTGTTTATGTGTCAACTTGGCTGGGCTATGGTGCCTATTGTTTGTTCAAACACTAATTTACAGTTGTTGTAAAGGTCTTTTTTGTAAATGTAATTAATACATACAATCAGTTGACTTTAAGTAAAGCAGATGATCGATCCTCCATAATGTGGGTGGGCCTCATCCAATCAGTTGAAGATTATACAACTAAAAACAGAGGATGCCCTAAGAAGAGATTCTGCCTCCAGACTGTAACTAGAAATCTTGCCTGAGTTTCCGGCCAGCTAGCCTGCCCTATAGATATATAGATTTCAGTCTTGCCAGCCCTCAAAATTGCATGAGCCAATTTCTCAAAGTTTCTCTCTCTCTCTCTCTGTCTCTCTCTGTCTCTCTGTCTCTCTCTCCCTCTCTCCCACATTCCCATGTAATAAATAAACATACAAAATGTAGCCCTTCATTTTAGTAGTTGTAACCCCAGGACTTTATTTAAAAATAAATTTAGGACTCTTCAAAGAGAGGAAATGCAAATAAAATGAGGCTTCAAGGTGTTTTAGAACATAATCTCCACGAAGCCAGGGAAATTGATTTGTTCACAATTCTGTTCATTGGTCTAAAATGGTGGCTGGACCACTGAAGATGTGCTAACAGCGAGCGAATGCTAGAATTCTATAGCTGTGTAGAGAAAGGCAGCAAAGTCTTTCCTGTTACTTAGTATCAACCCAAATGATTTTTCCTCAGAGCTAATAAAGCATCGTGTAGAAGGCAAGTATTTCCATCCATCTCTCCACCCACCCATCCACAGCACACGTACTACTGCTTTCTACAGGCTGTGCCAGGCTTTGGACTGTGAAGACAAAGAAAACAGAAGTCTTGTCTTTGGAGCACCGCAGCCTAGTAAGTGAGCAGATGAATAAACAAGCACAATTGTATTAGTAGAATATACTGGAGTAATAATGCAGGAGGTATTAAGGGACCTCGGAGAATGGACACCTAACTTCTTCCGGAAGGGATTCATTCATTCACCCATGCAGGCATTCATTTCCAAAATGAATCTTTACGGAGGCGAACTCTGTGCCAGCACGGTGCTTTATTTACCCTGGCCATAATCAGATAGCATAATAAATAATATTAATAAATCTTAGATTTTTTAAAAGTTTATTTATTTATTTTGAGAGAGACAGAGACAGCACGCGTCGGGGAGGAGCACAGGGAGGGAGAGAGAGAGAATCCCAAGCAGGCTTTGTGCGCTGACAGCGCAAAGCTCAACGCAGGGCTCGGACCCACGAAGCCGTGAGATCGTGACCTGAGCCGAAACCAAAAGTCAGATGCTCAAACAACTGAGCCACCCGGGAGCCCCAATAATGGCCAGATTTTATTGAGTGCTTACTATGTTTCAGGCATTGGTCTAAACCCTTTGCATTTGTTTACTGCTTCTCTTTGTACCACTGGAGAAAAGGGTATGCATTTTCCATATCCTCTTCTATAAGACAATCATACAGGCACATTTTCTCATATTTACTCCTCAAAGAATGACTGATCACCCACCATCTAAAAGGCACACTGGTGGGCGCAAATTCGAACAACACGTTACCTCTGCCCTTAAATTTACTGAAAGAGACAGACATACTAACAACCACAATTTCAGACCGTATGACTCCCACAGCCTCGCCCACACCCTGTCATAGCATAGGCCTGCCATCTCCAAAACTTCCCGAAAACTTGAAAATGTGATTTTCAGCATAACCAATAGAAATGTGTTGAGAGTCTCCCGTACTCTTACAAGGAAAATAACCAAAAGGAAATACTGTTAACATGCAAGATAGAGCTTCCAAATTATACTTGAGAACTAAGCTCTTTCTGTGTGCGTGTGACCAAGGAATAGATGACTACAGGTCAGCATGGCCTGTGCGTGGCTCACACAGATACCTAGGTTATCAGCCAATGCGAGTGTTTTCTATTACCTCGCAGGCACTACCACTAGCATAATGCATTGTTCTCAAGACCTCAATGCTTGAAACTGTGAGCACTGCAACAGAAGATGCTGATATAAATATCATGCATTATTGATAAATAGCATGAATTTGTCATCAATTAACAGCAACTAGAGGTTGCAACGATTCTAAGTGGAACCTTATAAATAACTGTAGTTTTAATTACTTGAGAAAACTACAACATCCATCAACATTCACGGCTCCTGCTGAGGACCACCATGGTCCTAGAAGTTCTACAGTCACTGAAAATGTTTACAGCAATGAAAGAGTAAAGATTTCTGCACCTTAGAAAAAAGAAAAAAAAAAAGCCAATTCTATCCAGGAATCACAAATCTGGACTTTCTTGAAAGTGAAAATTAGGCGAGAGAGAGAGAGAGAGAGAGGGAGAATGTGTACGTGTGTGTGCATGCGATGCACATGGGGAAGAAACCAATAAACGAAAGGAAACAGTTTCCAATCAAATCAAAGATGAGATTATCCAACAGTCAATATGGGTAAAAACAAGGAGATACTCCTTTGGGTTAAAGGAAAATGGGCTGTTGACTCTCTTTTGTACTCCTCACTGAATCCATTCTTCTTCTTCTTTTTTTTTTTTTTTTTTTTTTTTGATGTTTAAAATGTGTATCTTATCTATTTCCAAAAATGAGAGTCTGGATTCCATACAAAGTTAGACACATTAAAACAAGACAATAAGAATGAAAACCAGATCAAATCAGGTTAAAAAGAGCAAGGAAGCAAATGCTCATATATAGTTGGAATGCCTTACTTTTTTTGTAACTGAGTTCTGAATTTAGCTCTGAGTTTCCTGGCTGTTTTGACAAAACTCAAAATGTGTTGGGTTAAATAAATATTCATTAGTTAACAAAAGGAAACAGGACTTCCCTGACCTCTCTAGTCCCACTGTAACCCCACCTCTATTCCCGGGGCCCATCCATCAGTATCCGTATTCTGCCTGTATTTTTCTCCATAGTATGTGTCAATTTTCTAAATTCTATATCTTTTGCTTATTTTCTGTCCCCTTCCACTGGAATGTAAGGCTCATAAGCAGCCCTATAAACACAGAGAACAAACTAGTGGCTTTCAGAGGGGAGGAGGTGGGGGATGGGCACAATGGGAGAAGGGGAGTGGAAGATCCAGGCTTCTGGTCATGGAACGAAGGTCATGGGAATAAAAAGCACAACACAGGGAATACAGTCCGTGGTATTGTCACAGTGCTGTACGGTGACAGATGACAGCCACCCTTGTGGCAAGCATAGCACAATGTCTAGAGGTGTCAAATTATTATGTTGTACCCCTGAAACTAATGTGACATTGTGCATCAACTATACTTCAACTAAATAAAAAGGCAAGAGAAAACAAAAAAAAGATGTAAGGCTCACGAGGAAAGGATTCCTCGTTTTTTTGTTCACTATTTCATCTGGGCTTGCCACAGAGCTCACCTTAATAAAGATTCACTGGAAAAATGAATGCATGAATGAATGAACGGATCCCTTCCAGAAAAGGTTAGGTGTCTGTTCTCTAAGCTATATAAATGCAATCAAGAATGATTTTATTTTCAATACTGAATTCCAGTAGACATTTACCAGGAAGAGCCCTAAACAAATTACACCAGGCCATAAGGCTATGTTGGGGTGGGGAGATAATGGCCTCACAATCCATAATGAGCATTAAATAAAAGGCACATGCAAACGTGCAGTGACAAGGGAACAAAATTTGAAACCAGAAGAGCTAAATTCGGCTAACAAGGCCACGTCCTCCCACCCTGTGCCTCCTATCAAGTGGCATGGCATAATTGTGAAGCACACAGATCCTGGAACCAGCCAACCTGGTTTTAAATCCTGGCTCTACGTGCTCATAAGCTGTGTGACCTTTGACAACTTACTTAACCTCTCTGGGCCTACAGTTTCTTCATCTGCAAGATGTAGACAATGATAGAACTTACCTTAAGGGATTACTGTGAGAATTCAATGAGTTTATATGTGTAAATCAATCAGAACATAGCCTGGCACAGAGTAAAACTAAGTAGTGGCAGTTAATTTGAACTTGTGTTGTAAAACAAGGCTTACAACTACCTTTGGTGTAGCCATAAGGATTAAGTGGTCTTAACATATGCTAATGTGCTAATGTTTCTTAGTGGATGATTTATTTTTTATTTTCATGAAAGTACCATATGTTCATCATAAGTTTTTCAGAAAATGCCGAAAGATGGAAAAGAGATATAAAAATCCCCTATATCCCGGTAAACACTGACAACCACAATTAGCCTTTTCTTGTGTAAACTTCCAGATGTCTTTCTAGGCCACATCTACACGTGGATATATGTGTGTTTGTGAAAATACAATTTTTAAACAGAGCTAGATACATTTAATATATTGCTCTGAAACCTGCTTTAAAAAACAACTTACCATGGGTGTTATCTGATATCAGCAAATAAAGATCTACATTATTCCATGTAATAGCTGCCTAGTATTCCACTGTATGCAAGTGCCTTGATTTATTTAGCCAATACTCCATTCACAGACAGTTAGGTTGTTTCCAATTTGTGAAAGTGCTCTGTACACTACGAAGTAATATACAAATGTGAGCTATCATCACCATTATTTTTAAAATAAATATCTAGACATCTCCATTAAACTCCTGAAAGGTCTTCCTTCACTGTTTCTTTAACCCCCTGGAAATGATGCTTCGATCTAATTGTATTCACACCATCATTCAACAAGCATGATGTTTAGGGATGCCACATCTGAACAGGAAAAACATGAACTACTGAATCAGAACTGGGGGAAGGTGTTGGGGAACATTCCCAAGGGCCTCATTCTCAGTGCAAAGACTGTGTATCTTTTCCGGGCAAAGGCCACCGGGCTCCCTCTCCTTTGCTCATAGACTGATATCACTCACTGATGGCCACCCCTTTCAGAATCTGCTCATGACCTCGGAATCTTTTTTGACAATGGACTCCCAAGCAACTATTATGAAACAGTCAGAACAGGCAGGAGAGATGAAATGTATCTGCTAACCCCATGTGAAGGACATAAGGAATGAAAACAGTGATACCTGCTTACTGAGAACTCACGGAGTAGTTACCACATAAGGTACACGTCTTGTAAATCCAACCCTTCTTCGTGGCCTCTTTTCTCTAGTAAAATGCCACGTAAGAGTGGATGCTTAATAAATGTTCACGTATGGGTAAGCCGTTTAAAAAATATCTGAAGTTCTTGTTCTTGTGAATTTTGTAATCTTGTTGATAAACAACAGAAATTGAAATACAAGTGCCAATGGAGTCTCTGAAAATAAAACCTGCCATGTTATTTCTCATGGGATGTAGTTGGGTAGGACATCCAAATGCAGGAAGACAAGTAATTTTGAGTTGCTACTCTTTTTTTTTTTACAATAAATTTTTCTCTATTAATTATTGTTGTGACTTAGAGCAAATGTGCATGGCAGGAAACAGAGGGCCCTGCTGATAACAATTTTACAGAAGAAGGTGGTTTGTGCATTGAGATATATTACAGATATACTAGTTCCTGGCTCAGGTCCCAGCATGAGTTGGATGGATTCAGCTTATAAAACTCTGGCCTCTCACCTCTTCAAGGCTACAATTAACTTCTCTGTGAGTTTCATTCATTCAACAAATATTTACTGCACGCCCAAAATGTACCAGGCACTGCAAAAAGCACTAGACCTAGAGAGAGCCGACATGCCAAAAAATAACTTAAGTTCAAATAGATTATACGCAAACTTTGCAGGTCTCTTAACGATGGCTCGTCCTGGCCAATATTCCTCGTGATTATCAATGGTAAAGCTTATACATTTTTATCTTCCGATATTAAAATAGTAACTCATCGCACTACCAGAAATATCTGTTCATCCAAACATGGAGGTTAGCAAACATATTTCATCATTTGCTGCCCTGCTTGGTCCAACTACTTCAAAATAGCTGCCAGGATTTCATTGTTTAAAAAATATTCAGCTATGTCCGGGTTCTGGGAAAAAAAAAAAAGTCCTGCAATCGATGGCTAATGTCTGCCACGAACAGAGAAGGGGGCAAGTGGCCTGCATGTCAAGTATCTGCCATTCCTTTTCCATATATCTCCTACTGACCTTGCTCCTCTGTCCTGCGCTGTTCTTTCTGAGTAACTCTCTTCTACTGGTTCTTTGTGAGTTATCTGAAGACCCATCTGTTTTATAAACCATGAGCAAAGGCAATAATGAGTGTTGCCCCATCCCCACTGCACCATCTAGCGCTTGACTGTATGTCCGGCTTCACCCTTCTCCGATTCCTTCATTTAGATAGGTCTTGCTTTTAAAACTGTTTTATTTTAGGGGCGCCTGGGTGGCTCAGTCGGTTAAGCGTCCGGCTTCGGCTGGGGTCATGATCTCACGGTTCGTGGGTTCGAGCCCCGTGTCGGGCTCTGTGCTGACAGCTCAGAGCCTGGAGCTTGTTTCAGATTCTGTGTCTCCCTCTCTCTCTGCCCCTCCCCCACTCGTGCTCTCTCTCCCTCTGTCTCAAAAAATAAATAAACCTTTAAAAAAAAAAATTTTTTAAACTTTTATTTTAATGTTTATTTATTTTTGAGAGAGACAGAGAGAGAGAGAGAAAGACAGAGCATGAGGTGGGGAGGAGTAGAGAGAGAGGGAGACACAGAATCCAAAGCAGTCTCCAGGCTCTGAGCTGTCAGCCCAGGGCCTGACGTGGGGCTCGAACTCACGGGATCATGACCTGATCCGAAGTTGGATGCTCAACAGACTGGGCCACCCAGGCGCCCCATGATATGCCTTGTTTTCAAAAGCAAAACCATAAAGCTCCTCGAGGGCAGTAACCCTTTATCCTCACCCTACGACACTAAGCACAATGCTAGCTGTATCACAAGTGTTCTACAAATACTTTTTGTATCATCGCACGGGGAAAGAATCGGCCTCAGAGGTCTGAAAGCATGGCTTCATAAACATGAACAAATGTTTGTGTTCACTTACCTACGTACACAACTTTGTCTTAATTTATGTCACTCTTTGGGGCCTCAGTTCCCCCATCTTTAAAATAGAGAGATGGCAAGAGAAAATCCCGAAGGTCCCGCATCAACCTAGCATTGGATGATTCTACGTATCTTAGAAGATACTGTGCTTCGAAGGGAGCCTCTGCAGTTTGGAATATCTCATTTCATCCAGTGAAATAAGAGTTGGTTTTTTTTTTTATTTTTTGTTTTTTTTTCAAAAAAAGAAGTGAACGGTGAATCCTCTTGAGAGACTGTTGAGCTTTCCTGCACTCTCTCATTCTAAGTTCCCAATAAATGAATGGTGATTCTCTCCTCCTGCTTCAGCCCTTTAAAAAGCCCACCCTCTTACTAACAGAAAATAGGATTTGAGTGATGGCCCTCCCGCTAATTGGTCAGGGGCCCTAGATAAAACATTGTTATTGACAGAACGTTCTCCCTTTTCATGCGCTGAATAAGTGGCTTTGCAGCACACATAGATAGAGACTAAACGGAGGACAAAGAAAAAGCCCCTGGAACGTGGGTCTGATTGGAAGAATCCAGGCAGCACTGCCAGGTTCTTGCTCGTAAGAGACCCTGCTAAGAGGATAAAACGGAAGCCAGCAACATATTCAGCGAGACAATGAGAAGACAAAAGCAAGAATCACCAGTGGTGGGTGAGAGGTTGAGAAGAGAGTGAGATTCCAAACGTCTGACTTGCCCTGTGTGACCCCCGAGTTCCACAGAAGATCAAATGTAAATGAAATCATTTTAGAGACTATAATTTTTAACTCAGCCAGAAGAGTGATATGCATAAAGAAACCCCATCACAATCTGTGAAAAACCATCTATTGATTTTAACAGATAAAACATAAAATGTTCAGAGGAGCATCATAAATATAATGGTCTGGGTTAACATCATGTGCAGACAAGCTTCTATCGGTGGGGCCGTGTTCTGCTGCGGCAGGTGATGAACTCGGTGATCTATCGGCCCTTTTACCTAGAGAGGAGCCTCTGGCTACTAGAACTTGATCTATCTAAAGTTGGAAGAAAAAAAAAAAAAAAGTGGAGCCAAGGTTAGTGTCTGTTATTCGTCGTCATAACGGTGATTTGTTTATGCAGTATGGTCAAGCTTTCAGTTTGCCATCCCCGAGCACTAAACTCGAGTGCAGAAATCACTTCGTGGCCAGCAGCTTGGCAACGCGTTGAGGGACATGGAGCCCACGAGGGGCGCAAGCAATGCCTCCTGCCCCTGGGTAACTCGACTCCCGTGTAAATGTCACAACCCTTTGGCTTCAGTAACCCATGGATAAACCAAAGCTTCATCTGCCCTGAAATCGTAAGCTTGTCAAGGCCAGATGTTGAAATGACTCTTCTTGTCTTTTCCTCTTCCCACACCAACTTTCCTCGTCCCAACTGTCCAATCCCAACCCTCACTGGCCCCTGGGAAGGGAAATTTGGGGACAGTTCTGCTGGACTTCTTTTATGGGCTCTCCCCTATCCTACGATGTCATCATTCAGCTCCTAGAACCCCCCCCCCTTCCTGTTTGTCCTGCTATTGAAATGACCAGAGCCAGGCCAGACTCAGGTTTCTGTTTGGGGAAAAAACAAAGAGGTTCCTCCAACTCCTCGAACCAGTCCCAGCTCTGGGGAGCCTGCCCCGGCCAGAGCCAGAACTCTGTCCCAGCCACACCACCCAGCCTGGGCTTGCCCACCAAGTAAACAGCAAGGAGCCAGGAGGGCACAGCCCAGGAAACTAGGAGGTTCTTCTAGAAAAGGGACCATTGAGTTCCCACAGCACCCACCCACCCCCTTCCTACCACCCGTCTCAAAGGGAAAGGAGTGGGTTACACCACTTTGAGCACCGGGCAAAGGGACAATTCCTCTCTCTCCCACTGTCACATTCTTCTGAGGAATGGGGCTGACTTTGATTCTTCAGATTACATTCACAATTAAACTCTTCAAGACTTTGTACTCTGGGAAAAGAGTAAACAACCCAACTCTTGTCCTCAGATAACCAACTGTGTGTGTGTGTGTGTGTGTGTGTGTGTGTGTGTGTGTGTGTTGGGGCAGCACAGAGTGGAAGGAATTGAATGGAATGAGAAGGGATTCTTTAACTTCTGAGAAAGTCACCACAAAGAGAAGCACATGTGAGTGAAACACCTTGTAATTTAAAACTATGTTTCCCCCGGCTTCTCCAGCTTTCAGCCTGAGCCAGGCCAGGCGTGGGATTTGATTTGGTTGCCCTCATGGTTAACAAACGCACTACACTACACGGCAGAATCCGGGGTGCCAGGCAGCTCCTCTTGTAAAGCCCCCCGGGCACGCTGAACACCATTTTGCTTGACATTTCACTGGCGACAACAGAACCTTCTGAAAGCACTCAGATTCCATCAAGCACAGGCAGGTGGCTGGGGAGGGGTTAACAAGATAAGCACACTTTGTGTGGGGCTCTTCTGGAATTCTTTTGTAAAAGGCACGTAGAGCCTACTGAATGCAAGCGAAATTTTACCGGTGCAAATTTTGTGGATTAGTTGGGAGGAAAAGTTATTTGGACTCTGCTTTCAAAGGAAGCTCAGCCTGAAAGGGAAAATAATAATATGTCTGTGGCTTCAAGGAAAACATGCGTTCACCTAAATGGAATGCCTCTGCTGGTCCCCAAATTATAATGTACCGCCAGTAACGTTAGAGAACACTTCCTACGTGTTTGAGCCTTCCTCATTACGCATCAGCAAGAAGTAATATCACCCATTCATGCCACAAATAGAGTATCCACAATGATGGTGAAGTGTTCCAGCCATGCTAGGAGCTGGGCAGAGCTGGGAAGGACACCCAGATAATCATAACTGGATTTTGCCCCTTAAGGAATTTGCAGTCTGATAGGGGAAATGATACACAAACAGCAGAGATCCTTCAGTGCCAGGGGAAAATGCTAGGCATGTTCAGAAATGGGCCCTAATGGACTGGGTGCCTGGCACTCAAAAAGAAATTGATTCCAGCCAATGCAAAGTATATTGCCTAGCTCTGCGAGCCAACAGAAGACGGGGAGTCCTCAACATCCCATCACATCGAGAAGGGAGCATCTCTAAGACAACTTCACTTTCTTGCCGAGATATGCAGGTACACAGCCATGTGTGGGCTGAATCTCTATAGGTGCTGAGGATTTTTTCTCCCTCTTTTCCCTCCAGTAGCAGTGGGGGAGTAGACGTGTTCACACAATAGGGAAGCTTCTTTTTTTTCTTTTTTTTTTTAACTCTGTCATGTTTTAAGAGGATTAGCTTTATTAGTTCAGTTGGTTCACTTTCTCTTGTTTTCTTTCTAATGGCGAAAACAAACCAAGAGTAAAAGCAGTTTACTTCAGTAGTTCATGGTAAGGCACGAATTCTCTGGGTCTGAGATGGAAGCTTCTGCTGGCATGTTAGCTCTCTCTGTGTTTGTCTGGCTTACTCCTGACAGATACAATGGAATGCTTCAATGAAAACCGCCCAACTCATTTTCCATCTATGAATGAACAGAAGGCATCCCATGGCTAAGGAGGGATAAATATTCAACCCCACTGAAGGCCTGCTGGCTCGCCCATGCTACGCCGTTATTGTACCCACTCTGTTTCCACACGTAATTTACTAAAGTTTGTGCTGTTTCATGGCAGGGTGATTTATCACCGACACCTCCTTGCCACTTCAACTGGGGGGCCACTGCAATGGGGCAAGGTTCAAGGAAGTTGGCCAAAACTGAAGCAGACATTTTATCAGCTAACTATTGCGTTTTCTTGCTCTTGACTTTTCCCCAGGAGCCTTTGGTTTTCATTTTGTTGGCTGCTTGTTAACTCCTCTGGTGCTGGACCACACCAGGTTTTTTCTTTTGAAAGTAATAGAGTCTCCAGTACAGTGGGGTTTTGTTGACAGAAGGTTTCAAGTATTAAGAAGTATTTCTGGAGATTGGAGAGATGGACAGACTAAGGCATGGAATTAAGCCAAACGCCTTAAATTATATACAGGTCAACAGAGCACTGGAGTCACCCACCTAAAAACAATCCTATTCTAGTATCTGTTCCTGTCATAACTTCTTCACTTGCTCACTCATTCATTCACGTATTCACTTGTTCATTCATTCAACAAATGGGAAAGATTATTGTGCAATGATAGAATGGTAGCGACAGAAACAAAACGTTAAGACGCGGATGCTCCTCTTAAGGAATTCACAGTCCCGCAGGAAAAATACGTGCCAACAAATACTTTGGTGCAAAAAAAAGGAAAAAGAAAAGAGAAAAAGAAAGAAAGAAAGAGAAATGACTACCAGAGTACTCCTATCAAAGAACTGTCAGAATAAAAAGGAAGGGACTATAACCTGATCTACCCATATTTAGAAGGAGATTCCCCAAATACTCCAATTGTACTGAAGCAAAATTTTATCTTGCCCTTCTGAGACAAAAAAAAAAGGCATTATACCCTCCCCCACCTCTCCTCTGAATATCCAGACAAGTTCACTCTGAAAATAATTGGTCCACTTGGTTTTTCTTTTTTTTAATTTTTTTTTCAACGTTTTTATTTATTTTTGGGACAGAGAGAGACAGAGCATGAACGGGGGAGGGGCAGAGAGAGAGGGAGACACAGAATCGGAAACAGGCTCCAGGCTCCGAGCCACCAGCCCAGAGCCCGACGCGGGGCTCGAACTCACGGAGCGCGAGATCGTGACCTGGCTGAAGTCGGACGCTTAACCGACTGCGCCACCCAGGCGCCCCAGTTTTTCTTAACTCTACACCCGCCCTCAACACCTTCTTTATGCTCTCGCTCTTTTAGCTCTTGTCGAAGCCACACGGTTTTCTTTGAGAGGACCACAAGTGGGGCTGGTCTACACTCTCGTTCTCTACTAAGGAAGGATGTCATTCCTGAGTCTGGGAAGCAAGACTAACTCCATTTCCATGCTGCCTCAGTCCTGGCCTCTCCTGGGCACAGGCAGAAATGATACCAAACTATGTTGAATCACTGAGAGTGGTTTTATGATGAAGATAATCAGTCACAGGAGATAGATGGTGACCATCAACTTCCTTTTATAATCCTGCAAAACAGGCTGGACACCAAATGCACCAGTCTTAAACTTCTGAGCCTCCCCCTGTGTAGACAAACGGTTTGCCCTAACCCTCCTCTGAGATTCCCTACGCTACTTGCAAGGACTATTAGTGCTCTTTGGAGAAAGGGTTGCTCAATTAATGTCCACAATAGATGTCCAAGGTATTAAGGCAAAAAAGTAAAGACAGAGTTTTTATTCCATTTCTTTCCTTGAACAGGCCTCCAATAAGGCCCTGGGACAGCTGACCTTTCACATGCACAGACTTCCGGAGAGCACCAAGCACAGGCAGGGCCGGCTTCTTCACAGCGTTTCCCATTGAACCCCTCCCCCTTCCGCATCATCAGAAGGCGTAAGGGGTGTGGCCGTCTGTCTTAGCCCTTGGGTAACCCACACTTCTTGCCCCCTCTTTCCTACAACGGACAGAAGCACGGTTTTCTCCCCTTTCCTTTCCTGTATAGAAGCATGATGGGTTCATGGTCATAAGACCAGAACACAACACATCAGTTTCCAGCAAAATACATTTTGCCTTGGAAAGTATCACCTACTTGAACAATTAAATTGTTTAAAACACAGGCCTGCAAGTGTCCTCAGAAGAGATGCTCAAGCACAATTTTCTCCAAAGACGCAAACCTGGACAACAAAACATGAGCCCAAAAGCGTTCTGTTTCTTTTTTTTTTTTTTTTTTTCAACGTTTGTTTATTTTGGGGACAGAGACAGCGCATGAATGGGGGAGGGGCAGAGAGAGAGGGAGACACAGAATCAGAAGCAGGCTCCAGGCTCTGAGCCATCAGCCCAGAGCCCGACGCGGGGCTCGAACTCACGGACCGCGAGATCGTGACCTGGCTGAAGTCGGACGCTTAACCGACTGCGCCACCCAGGCGCCCCGAAAAGCGGTCTGTTTCTAATGAACTTTTCTAAAAATCCTCTCAATATGAGTGATCTTTCGCTGACCCACTGTCACCTAGAGGAAACCATTATTTTGGTCATTGAAAAAGTCATTTGTTACCAATAGACTGTCATTATCAGTCAATCTAAGGTTCTCTGCATATCCCTGCACTAAATACAAAAATGAATAGGAGAATAAATCTGTAAGTGAATAAATTTTCTGCACATCAATCCCCGCAGGCCATGTGTTTATAAGTCAACAGCTTAAAATGAAAACATCTGATGAAGGTAATACACCTGTTAAAGGAGCATAAAATTCCAAACCCAATGGTAAAATATAAAGATTATAAAGCCTCTTAAAGGAGCCATCAAAGCGAACTATTAAATGAATACATCTGCTCCGTGCTAGAGTCTAGTTTATAAGTGCCACTCAAAATAAAAGAGATTTAGGACAAACATTTCATAAAAGGACGTGAGAAGCAGTGAAGGGAACATATTCTGAGGATGAGGAGAGAAAATGGAATAGATTCCGTTAAAAAGAAGAATTGACCTAAACTCAGTCCAGGACTCCAACGAAAGGTTTTTATGAGGTCGTTGTCATTGGAAGAGGTGAGACAGGAGGGGACATAGGAGGATCGTTTTTATGTCCCACTTTATACTTTGGTTTTAGACTACAGGCAAAAAGAAGAAAAAAATTCAGTTTAGAGCTTAATGGTTACCTGGAATGAAAAATAACACTTAAGGAAAATACTAGAACAAAACAAAACAAACGCAACTAGAAAACAAACAATGAAACCAAACCAACAAACCAACAAAACCCAATATACCTCCAGTCAAGGCAATCAGGATGGTTCCAATAAAACTGCAAAGCTAAAATGTTACCACAGTACAGCACGAGAGACGTATGATCAGAAAGCAGCATTCGTGGTCCATGCTTGTATGTCTGCCGACCCTCCTACTTTTTTTCTTAGTCTTCCACTGCATTCTCTGGCTTTCCTGCCCCCCTAAATGCTGTGTCTGTGTTCCATCCCTTGTGACTCTGTTCTCCGCTCACGCTGCTTCTGCTTCTCACTCTTCCCTGGATGATGTCACTGCCTCTCAAGGCGTTCACCACCTTCCCTGGAGCCGTGATTCCTATCTCCGTGTCTCCCGCCCGAGTGGCCCCTCTCGGTCTCAGCGGCCGCTGATGGCTGACCACCAACGGCCCGCACGTCTAGAGAAAGTCAAAGTTCACAAAAGGGACCTTACTCACCATCCTCACCCAGTCCAGATGCTCCTGGGTCTACGCTTTCTGTATCGCTTGGGAAGTAGCAACAAGTTTCACTCAGCCAAAAATAGGGAGCCATCGCTTCTCATTCCGTATGACCCTTAAATCTTTCTTTTGTTTGTTTGTTTGTTTTTTCCTTTCCATCCCACTCCCAGTGCCCTACTCCAGGTCCTATACAACTTCACCCTAGTGATCTCTCCAAAGTACAAGTCTGGCCACACTCCACCTTGGTGTGCCTCATTTCGGCGCCTCGACACTGACCTCGGGGGAGATCCGCAACATGGCAGCGAGGCCTTCTCTGACCGGCCCCTGCCCACACGCCCTGCTTGGCTTCTTATCGCGCCCTGCTTCTAGCTTCTAGACGAGCACCCTTTCTCACGCTCTTCCTCAAGCTCGACCTGAATTGTCTTTCTGGGCCTTCTTTCCTTATCTGACATCTCTTCATCTTTTAAGAATCAGCTAAGGTGTTGGCTCTTCAAGGAGGTTTTGCTGACCCCTTGAGGATGAGTTAGGTCCTTCCGCTCAGGATTCAAGTGCTTGGTGTGCTTGTCTACTGCTGCCTTTTAATCATTGGCCTATACACCTGTTTCCCCAACGGACAGTGAGCTCCTTGATGACTGGGGCTCTCCGGGATTCATCTCTGTATCCACCATACACACAACAATAAACAATTACCGAATACAGGATCTCTCTTACGAAAACACATACACACATATATTCTACGCGGAGACGTCTTAAAGATACTATCATTTTATTGTGCCAGTAAAATAACAACTTCACAGACACTTATTTCACATCATCGAGAAAAGTTTTATGGCTTCTTCCTCGGTTTGGTTTTGTTGGGCAGTTAGGGAAGAGGGCAACTGGCGCTGTTATACCTTCTCTTAAAACGAATCAAATTCGAGCACGAGTTTTGCCAATATTCCTAATAACAACAATAATAAATAACAATCCTTGCTGAGCCCTCACCAGGTTGAAACATTGCTCTGGTTGCTTTGGGTGTCTGAATTAACTTATCCTTGCAGTAGCCCTAGGCAGGCTGGGGTCTAGGTATCACTCTTCTTCCCATCTACACAAAAGGGAAACTAAAGGCTTTGGAATAATTCATCTGAAGTCACATGAATCAGAAAGGATGGAACCTCGATGCAGCCCAGGTTTTTCAACTGCATACTCTACCGCCCTCCATCAAAATGCAGCTCACAACGATGGACTTCCACACTGTGGGACGGAACTGTGCTAGGACTCCAAAGCATTTATAGCCATGACAGCCAATGTGCAAATGGGTAGCCACCAATCAGAATGCGTCCTCGAAGCCCCTGCTGTAACAGGTAATGCTTTGGTGCTGGGATCATGAGGCAGCCAAGGGGTTCGAGGAGCAGAAGCCAGGGGGGTGGGCACACAGGGGCCTCCAGCAGCACCTATTTGCCCACGAGCATTTCAATACTTATTTTGACACCTGATATTGCCATACTATCAACAGCGTATCAACTCTGACCCGATCCATCAGAGTGAGGGTATCGGGGAAAAGGGTCTGGCCTATTCTCAGGGTTTGATATTTTACTCTCCCGAGGGTCATCATCCTGGTAAAGGACGCCATTGAGTAGAATCTCCCTTAGAAGGAAAATTCACACTTTCTGGTGGAAGAAGAGGCCGTAAAATTATTCTGGGCTTCTAGACTCTCCTTCTCCTGTATCGCCAGGCCCTAGCAGTGCACCTAGTACAAAACAGGCACTCAATACGTATTGTTAAGTAAACGAATCAGCAGCTCACCACAACTGGACTAAATGTTAGGTCAGCTGGGGAGGTACACAGCGCCCCCATCTATAAAGGGCCAGTGAACCGTTGTAGATAAAATGAGACAGGGTGTTCTACGGGGCAGAAGGAAAACTGGTAATACGCTTGTGATGGAAGAGCGAAACCCCCGAAGATGTGTGCATACCATAATAAATGTGCCTTAAGCCACCAGCTAAGGATGTAGGCCCAGAGAGCCACAGGCCTTGTGAATGCTTGAGTGGCACCTGCGAGTTTGGGGGCAGAGCTGAATTGCTCAGGCATTCGGGGTGAGGCTGGCGTTGCTTCCGGGGGTCACCTCGCTCCCTTTATCATTTTTCTGGAAGCGGCCCCAGTCTCTCCGCAGTCGCTAAGTGGGAACAGTGAGGAAAGCAATAGCAGACACGTCTCTGAGGGGCAAGAAGTGTGGCGCTCATCGTGGGGGGTGGGAAATTGGGGCAGGGGTGTTTGGGAGTGGCTCCACTCCCTCAGCAGGGGAAAGGGTTGAAGTGGCCCGATGTTTGAAATCATGCCGGATGTCAACATTTCAAGTCTGTGTTCAAAGTGCTCTGCCTTCTGCTGCCGATCATGCAAACATAATAATAACTAGAGTAGCACCTGCTACCTTTCACTGAGCACTCACGCCCCAGGCTAAGCCTTTCTAAGCCTCTTCTCATTAAATCTCTTTAACAACACTATGAGGAAGCTACTATTATTACTCTGTCTTACAGCCGAATGTGAACAGGGCACGAGCTCACCAAGGAAGGAAGTCCTTAATACGTGGCTGCTGTCCAACACCTCCTAGAGGTCTACAGACCCCTCCGGGGTCCCCCACTAAACATATTGATATGTTAGCCCCGGGGACGTCTTTTCCATGACGTCATCTGAATTTTTGATCTAAACACTCCGTTTTACGTACCTTCGCGTCCCCAAATAGAATTTGAAATTCCTTTTCACTCAAACACAGAGATCCTTTGCACTGTTTCACATGGCTTCAAGCGGGACAAAATCCCTCTCCACCACGTGAGAGGCTCTGAATTTGATTTCTGTCGTGGCAGGCTCTCGTGCAGCTGCCTAGCATCGTGCCATGCCGTGGACACCCAGGGCGGCACATAAATAATAAATAATAGCATTTCTTATATTTGCTTTGCACCATCCGAGACGCCAATCATATTGTGGGGAGTAACGCCTTCTCGCTGCTGACATTTAGGTACAACGCTGAAGGACTGTTTCTCTAGCTAGGACTTCAGTGCGGTCCTCTAATACCTTAGAGATCAGCCTTCGAACAACAACAACAAAGGCATAGGATTTTATCGGTACAAGGTGTACGAAAAGAAAGGTTTTGAAATATGAACAACCCTCATCATTGATTTTCTTTTGAAGCCCAAAGAGCATATTACCAGTCAAGCTACGGGGGCAAAACTACATCGTTGCCGAGAGACCATCCAAACGGGAGCCCACAGGACCCTCTGAGGTCCAACGGACTTTTTTGTTTCCTTTCCCTCCCTCTCGGGGGGGATACACTCGTGTGTAGGAAAGCGATCCTGGAAGGAATGGGTTAACAGAAGCAGCACAGTGCCCTCAGTGGTGCCTTAAATAAGTGTCACATGGCCCCTATAATCTGTCCCATGCTGTCAGCACTGGGTTAGTCATAATAATATCAGATAAGAGCTGTTCAAAGTGACACACTAACCAACATGAGAGCCACATGACTTTCTGGCTTGACGACTGTCCTTCAGCTGAACTTTGGCTTAGAACGAAGGACTCCCAGAGGCAGCCCTGCACATGCCGCAGCCCGGAGCGTCCGGTGGCATTTTCCGTTACTAAGGCCTCTGTGGCTTCACGGTCCCGGGGACAGGCAGCTGGGGCTCCGTTACAGGCGGTCGCCAGCTCACCCCCAGCTCTGGGACCCGAGGAAAGGGATCCGCGGCTGTGGCGGCCGCCGCCTTTCTGAGCTGTGCTGGGACTCCCTGTCCCTTCCACACTTGATTAGTTTTGCAAATGTGCGTGCGGCACGTTATGCCAAGCGCTGCAGCGGGGAAACTCGGACCCCCAAAGGGAATTTGTGCCGGGAGAGGTAGAGAAGGAATGTGACTCTTGGCTCAGAGGACGCAAAAGCAAGGGCAGGAGCGGAAGGGAAAAAAAAAAAAAATTAAAAAAAAAAAAAGGCAGGAAAGCGGCCACCTCTGGGTGGAAGGTTATTAGGGCCTGGCTCTGTTTGATTTGTGCTTTTCTGCTGCCCACCCCCATTCCCTTTTCCTCCAGCACGTTTTAGATTGTTAATTTGAAAAGTAAAGTCATATCTTCTTCTTCTTCTTTTTTTTTTTTCAAGAAGGAGCACAAAGGAAGCAAAGTATAGTGGAAAAGAGGGAGAAAGGAAGGTGACCCATCCACTCACTGATTCATTCACAAAGCAGACAGCAGAAAGGAAGAGGGGGCGGGAGGGTCATCTGACGTGGGGATTGAGAACATTTATTGGCTGTGTGCCTCTGGTGAACTTACCTGACATCTCTCTGTATGCTTTATTATTCTCAGCAGTACAATGGAATAATAATACTTACTTTACAGCCGTGAGGATGAAAGGAGGTGATGTAGGCTGCCCGGCCAACACGTGGCAGGTGCAGGATAGACAGCAGCTACTGGGAAACCACAGAAGCTGTGATGTTGTCTGGAGTCAGAGATACCCAGGCCCAAATTCTGGCTCCACCACTTACCAGTGTGTGCCCTCAAGCAAGTTATTTCACCTTGGTGGGCCTCAGTCCCCTTATCTATAAAACGGGAATAACGATACCCAACTGTCAGGGTGGTTGGAAAGAATCAGGGAGGTGACGTTGAACACTTAGCACAAAGTCAGGCATGAGTGGGTGCTCAGCCAACAGGCACGGTGGTTGTAATGGTGGTGGCGGTGGTAGTAGATAGATAGATAGATAGATAGGCATTTAGAAAACAGCAAGTCCGTTGATGTAGTTAGCAGACGGAAATTACAAGAAGCCCAGGTAAAGGTAATGATTGTACAAAGGTTTCGGGAAGAGATAACTACAAATCAAAGGGGATGATCAATAATGGTAGAAAGGTTCTAAAAGGACACAAATACCTGAGAAGACAGAGAACACCACAGAATGTCCTGGGCAGGACTCATCCTTCTTCCTGTCGATGGAAATGACCCAGCCCACCTTGTGGCTTTCAGGAAGGCAATATGGTGTTCTTCCCACTTCACAGACTGAAGCTCGGAGACACGTAGTGACTTTTCTAAGATTACGCAGTTAGCATAGGGGATAGCATAGGGGGCCCACACCCCACTCTTCTCTTTTAGAAAAGATCCGTGGATAAGAAAAATATGACAAAAATTCCATGTAAGTAGGGAAACATCAACAGCTAAAGGAATGGCAATAAATGGTATCAGATGAAAATTCCTGTTTACGCCGAAGGAGATAGAAAAAAAAAATCATAGGTATTTTTAAGTAGCACAAACAGTATTTTGACACAATAAAACTTTTTAAATGAGAAGTAAAAATGGTATTTAGTAGAAAGATATCTTACTGAAGACACATCACCGAAGCCAGAAATTCATAGAGCTATGTAGAAGAATTCCAGGGGGAAAGAGAAAAGCTAGACCTTTCTTTCCTGCTAGTGTACCCAAGTCTGATTATTCAGGGCACCCCATGTTCTAAGATGTTCTGACAAAGGTCCGGGGCAACTCGCTCTGCAGACGGGAAAGCCACCAACACAGAGGGTCTAGGAATCCAAGTCTCGCTGGTTCTAGGCTGTTAACATTAGTGCCTAATCAGAAGAAGAGAGAATTAGGAGAAGAAAGAACATTTGCATGGGGCAGGTGGGCACACTACTCCCTAGAGTGGCGGCTCCAGTGGGATAAAAGTTGGAAGACCCCAAAGTGAAGGTGAAACTCAGGAAGGAATTGGAGCCATTGCTTGGAGTCTCTTCCCAATTATTCTAGTGCCAAAATTTCTGAAACCTCTGTGATTTTTTTCTTTTTTTTTTTAAGTGGGGCCATTCCCTCTGCAGAAGCCAGGTGATGTGCTAGAACAGAAAACCACACAGATGATGAAGTCAGCTGCTCTCGTGCCGCTAAAGGGCTCTGTGGCTCAGGCCTGTCCCTAAAGCTCACCACTGCCATCTCGTTTTCCTCAGCTATCAAAAGAAAGTCCTCTGCACTGTTTTGAGGATTAAATGAGATAGCTGGTAGAGGCGTGCCTGGAGCATTGTGAGTTGTTAATACTATTATTCTCCCTTTGCTTCTGGAAGCACGCGTTTGCAGCTTCCTCTTCCCTACCACGTACAAGTTTGAGCAGTTGACTGGACCTGCTCACCTCACACTGGGTCGAGGCTCATGAAGCTTAGGCAAGAGCAACTAATATAAAAATGGATGACAGAGGAAAATAAAGAATGGGAAAAGAAAGGAAGAAACATGATTCCATACACTGGGAAAGAGCCACTGGCCCAGCCTACTCTGAGGCTCTCGAAAGCATTTTATTTCAGACAGCTTTCTGGCTATCACCTGCAGTTGATGAGCACCAGCCTCGCCTATACGAAGTGCATAAATCATTCCTGCCTATTTAATAGCCATAATGGCTTGCTTTTATAGAGAGTGCTTTAGTTTAGAAGGCAGTTTCACCACATTACTTAATCATTCCTGGGACACCGGGTCCTGGCAGGTGCTAGCCACTCATCTGCCAGGGGTGGGCAGGGCAAGTCTTTCTGCAGTTATGTAAAGATGAGGTTCACAACACCAGTTCCTTCTGGGAAAGAGCTACCATATCCTGTGCGGCCCAACAAAGATGTCTCCCAATATTCCCTGCCGTGCAGAACTGTCCACTGCAGAGAGGTGAACAAGTTGTCAGAGAGAATAACGGGACTCTCGGAAAGAAAGTTTGGAGGGTCTCACTTGATACTGAGTGTTCCTGGAATCTTTCCATTACAATGAGGCAGTCTCAACTAAGGTCCCAAAGAGGACCCGTAAGAAGGATAGGGAGGCTAACCGGGCAGCAAGGGGAAGGATAGACTCGGCTGAGATGGAAATCCACCCAGAGCCTACCACCCTGTCTTGGTATGATGCTGTGAGGAGCATTGACTTAGCATGTGGGGGTGATGAAAGCAAGTGGCAAACCGGAGCCCAAGCTAGGAGATGTCATCGGGTCTGTACAGGGATCTGTGGCAACAAAGCCCCTGCTGGGCAGTGGACTAGCCCCTACTGTGCTACGCAGGCTCGCCATTCAACAAGGACACCATGCGGTAGCAACGAAAGTGGCGGTGCTGTTTAGAAAAAAACAAAAAACACATGGTATTCACTTGTCCCACTAGCCTGGTGTTTAGAAAACACAGGCTGAATCCTCTAGACTAAATAAGCCCCCAGTTATTCGGAACAATTAGGATTGTGATCTGTGAGAGGATAAAGAAGCTTTAGGAGGGCAATTTCAACTTCTTGCGACAATAGCAACTGAGACACTCTGTTGATTAATAACAATAATAAGAAACGTGACTGTGTGGCCCATTCTGGTGAAGCCAATCATGCTGGCTGAGCAAGAACTCTGGGCCAGACACTATGAGACAGGCAGAGAGATTCTTAGCAGCCCCAGTTTAGAGATGAAGAAACTGAGTAGTTTAGCTTAAGTAGTTAGCCTACGACTCAAGACCCAGGAAGTGGATAAGCCGGTTCCCTTTCGGATAGAGACGATTCTAGGTAAACCAGAAATTGCTCTCCATTGGGACCAAGGTGGAATATCCCACCGAACACTGTGGATTTGTCTCTGCATGTGAGGCAGTATCGTTTTCACAAAGGTCCCCTGTCTTTTCCACTCCCCTACATGGACTTGGGCAGAAACCAAGCTCGAGGTTCTGCTCACATGCTTGTGGTTTGGCTCTCAGCTAGGGATCACATTCCCTGCTCCACGGGCAAACCCAAGGATCCTTCTTGCAAAATACTACCGGTGTCCCGGTACCACCTCCCCAAAGAAGCTGTCTACAATACCTGCCTGTCTGGGAGGCGGGGAGGAGGGAACACTGGCAACAGAACATCTAGCAAGCAAAGTTGACGGCCACTCTCTTTCCCAGTCGGTTTCATAAGAGCCAGAGACGTGATCATTGATGAATACAGCCCACATTCAGGAAATCTCTCAGAGACGAAGTGGTGAGATTAAAGGGAGACAACGTCCAGCAGCATCTAATGTACCAATTTTGGCCACTTATTCCTGCTTATACATTTGGCAGAGGAAGAGCAGAAGAGCATGTAACTCTGGTTCTCAGGTACTTTTCCTAGCTGTGTCATCATAATGATAGTGTCAGTAGACGCAATTTTCGTCTCAGGGCCACCTACCGCACGACTCAAAGGGATGCCACTTACATAGAACACAACGTGAGCAGCGCCCCCCCCCCCAGAGGTGTGCAGTAAGTCTGTTTCTACTGAATTCTGTCGTCTTATGCCAGGCATCAAAAGGGTTTACACGCAGTATCTTCACTTTATCATAAGGATGGGCCACGCGGTAGGTATCTCTGTTATGCAAATAAGGAAACCAATGGGTACTGACGGTTTAAATGATTTGCCTGTGGTAACACAACTAGTAAGTTGTAGCAGCAGGATTCAGTATTATCTGAGTCCAAAGCTCGTGTCAACTATCTCACTATCATAACTGATGCCCTAATATACCAGTTAGACACAAACCTTCGAAAGAGAGTTGCAAAGTGGCTCAGGCCCTACATATAGAAGCGGACCTTAAATTCTCTTTTTTCAGCAAGATAAAAAGGCAAATGGATTAAGCTTCCTTGTCCTCTTACTATAGAAGACCTTTTTAGTACATCTGTTTAGTTTAGTGAATATTAAGTATTGACATTAGTGCGTATTAATTTGCGCCCACATCCAGGACAAGTTTGATTTCATTTCATTTTAAATGATAAGCCAATATCATCACAGAGTCTCCAGATACAACTGACCCGCCAAGATGATTTCAAGAGCTGATAACAAAAGCTAGTGCGTATTGAGTATCTACTATGTGTTGTGTACAGTTTTAAATCATTTCCATAATACGTCGCATCCACAAAACACCCTTACAACGTGGGTACTATAATTAGTCCCACTTAACATAGATACGTTCAGGAGCCAGAATATGAAGCAGGCAGTCTGGCTCTGGGTTCTATTCTACTGACTCAGAGACCCAGATCAATAGGACACAGAAAAGAGCAGAAGGAGCCCAGAAGGGTAATCATATAAAAACAAGGAAGAAACAGGCTCCCGGAACAGGGTAAAATACTAGCTCCTACAGGGACTCGATATCAAAAGCATAGACTTTTCAGTAATGCCCAGGGAGGAAGAGGCACTTTCTGTGCAAAATCACTACAAAGAACAGAGACCAGAAGTGATACCATGAAGGGCAGTTGCCCCAGTGACAAGTAACAGACTTCATGATCTACAGAATGATGCACATCTTTTCTACACAGAAAAGAGAGGAAGAGAAGACAGGGGATACCATAAAATCACAACATCCCCAACCAAGGTCCGTATGTCACTTCTACTGATTGATCCTATGTTTGTTGCCTCTATGTAGCTTTACAAGAGAAATCCATGCGTTGTTTACTTAATGCCTTTTCCCCACCGACATAGTGTGCTCATGCAATGTATGATGATGCATTCAAAAGCCCTGCTGATCCCATTCCGAACCAGGAAATTGGGTCAGAATGTTCTACGGTTTCTGCCTAAAGTAAAACTTGGCACTGAACAAGAGATAGAATTGTGGGTCATACCCAAGAGTCCCAATTCCCAGTCTACAACCTCCCTATTTTTCTCACTGGAAAAAAAAAAAAGTTAACCCAGATATAACCTCTATTGACTCTCTTCTACACGTTTTTCTCTTTAAATAATCTAAATTTCTGCCTGTCCTCAAAGGTCTACCTATCCTCTCCAGAAAGGTGGGTAGGTACCACCAACCGTCCAGTTGTTGAGCATAAATTCACTTGTGGGGCAATCATTATCCCATTCTATACCTTGCATGTCCAGAAGAGTTAACAAATCTCTACCAGAGACAGAAATGATCTCTGTGTTTCTCGCTCCGCAGGAGGAAGAGCAGAGCTGTTGTGTGGTAATATTTTCTGCCTCATCATCACAGTCCATTCAATTATACAACTTCTTGTTATTTAGGATTAGTCCCTTTTCACCACATCCCAAAGGGAAGTGCCTTGACAAACCTCCCATTCATCTTAGGAGAACTTTGCAAAGTCAGAGTAATATTGCATAAGCACAATTGGGCTTGGAGTTAGGTCCAAAAGAAACTATCTAATGTTGTGACCCGTGGGAGGCTGAGAGTGGCCAAAATGGGTCTTATGAGATCCAGAGTCAAGGCTCCAGAGAGGTTACAAAAATAAGTGACCTGAAGAAATAGAGGAGTTGTACAGAGATGGGAAAATCAGGGGGGGGGGGGGGAAAAAAAGGTTTCTGCTGACTACAACTTCTAGTTCTTGCTGTGGGTTTAATTTCAGCACCTTTGGGTATCTTCAGTAAGAACTATTACAGGGAAAGTCTGAGGCACCATGAAAAGTCCCTCCTTGGAAGGTAGAGGCACCAAGTGATCCTTCTTCATTTAAAAAGAAACACATCTTTTCCTGGTCCAACAACTCTCTAGGTCATTCATCTATTCATCCTTTCATTAAATTTTTGCAAACTTCGTGCATGTCATATGTCATACTAGGTAATCACTAGAGGATGTAATGACAAAGAAGACGTGCCTTCAAGAATTTTGCAGTAGTGTTGGAGAGACAGATTCTAAAAGACTGATTAAGAAGTATGGCTAAGGGAGCAGAGAGGAGAAAATGATTAACTCTAAAGATGACAAGGAAGGCCCTTCTTGAAGATGTGATGTGTAAAGCACCATGAACAATGAAT